>NW_022196905.1:261430870-261431480 GCF_008632895.1 Mastomys coucha | reverse complement strand
AATAGCTTAAGTTTGATTTTGTATTGTTTTCCCTTTCTGGATACCTGTTTTAAGTTAGGCACACTGGACAACTGACCTGGATGTCTAGATAGATGGAATTAGTTGAGCAAAGCATGACCAGCAAGTAGCAAGGTTATTATGTGTGTGAACATTACTTTCCTCTGGCTTTTGCATCATATATGCATGCCCACAGTGGGGATAGTCTGTGAGTGCTGTGAACCCTGTCCAGTGCATACAGTGTGACAGTTGGAAAGAGGTGATAAATGACTGATTCTGAGTTTCCCATAGGACTTTGCCATCTGTACCTGCCAACACTAGTGTAGTTTGGACTATAACCCTGGGTTCATAGTTTATCTGGCTTCTCAGTTTTTCTGTTGTTGAAAGCAGCAAAGAGTCCACCTTCTTCCTGGGATCAAGTATGATACAGAACACCTCTAGGACCACTTTAAAGCACCAAGTATAAGACTTGGGTTTGGTTGTATCTAGAAGTATTCACTATTTTGTTGTTGTTGTTCTATTTTTTAAAAAGAAAGGAAGATAAAATGTAGGTAGAAAATAAAAGGTGCACATTTTTAAAAAGAAGAGTCAGATATACATGGTACTGTTCACT
>NW_022196905.1:261428276-261429756 GCF_008632895.1 Mastomys coucha | reverse complement strand
AGTGTTTGTGCTTTAGGGCTCTCTACCTTTTCCTTGTCTTTTTTCTTTTTAGATTTTATTTTTATTTCTGTGTCCATGTTTGTGTTGAATATATGCCACCTGTACAGTTGGCTGGGGTGGCCAGAAGAGGGAGTGAGATCTCCTCAACTGGCATTACAGATGTTTATGGGCCATCTGCCCTGGGTGTGAACTCAGGTCCTCTGGAAGAGCAGCAAGTGCTCTGAACCACTAAGCCATCTTTGCATGTCTTAGTTCATCCAAATTCCAAGCCTGTGGAATGATGATGCCCATAATCCTGGTAGGCATTTTCCCCAAAGTTTTCATTCCTGGAAATGCTCTCAGACACCCAGGGCTTTAATCTTGGAGATGTTTCTCAGTCCAGTTAGCATGACAGTTAGGATTAACCATATTAGTGCTAGTATATAAACTAAGAAGTAAATAAGCTTTTAAGATTTTCATACACTTCCTCAAACTTCATCACTGTTTAATGCAACTCTCTCTAATATGCCATAACCAAAAAAAACAAACAAACAAAAAACAGTGAGAAACAAGATTTAAAAAACAAACAAAAAAAGTCATTAAACAAGTAGGTAATGACCTCACTTCCACCACTCTTAACCCCGTGAAGAAGCAAAGGAGGGTGCCCGTGCTTTGTTCAGTACCATGGTGGCATGTACCACTGTCCAAAAGGCATGCTCGGGAGTTTGCTGTACTGGTGACTGTCAGAACACACCTAGGCAGAGCCTGTTAGTACCCAGCTGGTTAATTTGTTAGATTAGTACCAAGTGGTTAAAGGACTTTGTGTTGAGAAATGGAGCAGGTAGGACATTACGTTCACTTTGTCAGTCACATTGTGCTTGCTAAAAAGCCTGTATGAGTGCAGGTGTGTGGGTCTAGGTTAGGGGAAGAGAGAGCACTGTGAAATAACCTTGAAGGAATGAGTGGGGTTTTCCCCCTTCTTGTGTTTTGTTGAGCAGCTTTCATGGCAGTGCTAGCATTTTGGATATTCAGAATCCTCTTTTCATTTTATTTTTTCTTTTAAATGAGCCTGTCTCTGTCCCTCATATTTAAACAAGCAGCCCAATAGCTTCAGAAAAGAAGTCCATACCTTGGTCACCTGCTGCTGCCAGTCTCACGGGTTGGGCATGGAAAGGTATTTTTTGGTCTGGATGTTTAGCTTCCATGATTCCGGCCTTTATGCTTTGGGCAGAGAAGGGCATTGGTGTGCCAAGCTGCCCTGTGGCCCAGTGTCCTGACAAACTGTCTAGCATGCTACACCTATACTGGTTTAAAATTGTCAGAGACAAACACCTGACAAAAAGCACCTTAAGGAAGGGGTTGTTTGGGCCCACAAAGTTCAATGCTGCATTTAGCAGTGTGAAGTGGGTGGTCATATTTGACTTGAGAGGTTAAAGGGTCAGTTGACTTTCAGCATCCTGTATGCCGTTCTGTGTTTACCCACTCTTCCTGATTTTATCCA
>NW_022196905.1:261427661-261428265 GCF_008632895.1 Mastomys coucha | reverse complement strand
AATAGCTTAAGTTTGATTTTGTATTGTTTTCCCTTTCTGGATACCTGTTTTAAGTTAGGCACACTGGATGACTGACTTGGATGTCTAGATAGATGGAACTAGTTGAACAAAGCATGACCAGCAAGCAGCAAGGTTATTATGTGTGTGAACATTACTTTCCTCTGACTTTTGCATCATATATGCATGCCCACAGTGGGGATACTCTGTGAGTGCTGTGGGAACCCTGTCCAGTGCATACAGTGTGACAGTTGGAAAGAGGTGATAAATGACTGATTCTAAGTTTCCCATAGGACTTTTCCATCTGCACCTGCCAACACTAGTGTAGTTTGGACTATAACGCTGGGTTCATCTGGCTTCTCAGTTTCTCTGTTGTTGAAAGGAGCAAAGAGTCCACCTTATTCCTGGGATCAAGTATTATACAGAACACCTCTAGGGCCACTTTAAAGCACCAGGTATAAGACTTGGGTTTGGTTGTATCTAGAAGTATTCACTATTTTTTGTTGTTGTTCTATTTTTTAAAACAAAAGGAAGATAATATGTAGGTAGAAAATAAAAGGTGCACATTTTTAAAAAGAAGAGTCAGATATACATGGTACTGTTCACT
>NW_022196905.1:261425569-261427000 GCF_008632895.1 Mastomys coucha | reverse complement strand
AGTGTTTGTGCTTTAGGGCTCTCTACCTTTTCCTTGTCTTTTTTCTTTTTAGATTTTATTTTTATTTCAGTGTCCACATTTGTGTTGAATATATGCCACCTGTACAGTTGGCTGGGGTGGCCAGAAGAAGGAGTGAGATCTCCTGAACTGGCATTACAGATGTATATGGGCCACCTGCCCTGGGTGTGAACTCAGGTTCTCTGGAAGAGCAGCAAGTGCTCTGAACCACTAAGCCATCTTTCCATGTCTTAGTTCATCCAAATTCCAAGCCTGTGGAATGGTGATGCCCATAATCCTGGAAGCCATTTCCCCCAAAGTTTTCATTCCTGGAAATGCTCGCAGACACCCAGGGCTTTAATCTTGGAGATGTTTCTCAGTCCAGTTAGCATGACAGTTAGGATTAACCATCATAATGCTACAAAGTAGAATTGCTAAACTATAGGGCTGTAAAGGAGAGCCCTATACTTTTTTTTTTCAGGAGAGGTTCTCACTGTCCATATCTGTAGACCAGGTTGGCGTGTTGCACTTACAGAGATCTGTCTTCTGGGATTAAAAGACAGTACTGCTGCCTCTCTGCAGAGAACCTTTGTACTGTTTTCTGCACCAGCCATACCATTTTACATTTCTACTAGCAACTTAAAACGCTGTCTCAGTGTAAACATCCAGGAGCCAGGGAGGATACAGTCAAGACAGTTACTAACCTGTTTTCTTTGTAAATGTGACCTTTGTTGGCAGATATGGCAGATAAAAGGTGAATAGCTCTATATTAAAGAATGTCTGGGGGTTGGAGAGGAGGCTCAGTGGCTAAGAGCCCTGACTGCTCTTTCAGAGGTCCTGTTTTCAAATTCCCGTAGCCACATGCCAACTCACAACTGTCTGTAAATTACTGTAACTTACTGTCTGTAAGATGTGGCACCCTCACACAGACACATACACAGACAGAACTCCATTGTCCTGGAATGCCTACATCAACAGTGGATAGAGAATAGAAAAATACATTAAAAACATGTGAATACTGACTTACCACTTGCATGTTCTATTCAAACACTTGAAGAAATATAAAAACATGTTTGTGTTTTATGAAGATTGTAAGAAATTTATATGAAGATCCTACAAATCTTATGAAAATCCTGCAGGCTTTACTTTAGGAAATGGAGAGATTAACCACAAAAGATTATAGAACTTAATAAAACAAATAAACTACAAAATGCTCCATTCTCTTTCTCTACCCTCCTGGCTCTCTGTCAGCTTCCTCCATGTCTGCCTGTCTGTAGGTTCTCTTCTGTACCACCATCCCTTACCCAGGTTTTCACTCCTTTTTCTTCCCCCAAACAAACTCTTTTACACCATATCATGGGTAGGAGTAGGGTTATGTTTTAACTTCTCAGGACCTGCTGTTATAAGTAGCTTGGATTTCTTGAGTACTTATTT
>NW_022196905.1:261424821-261425558 GCF_008632895.1 Mastomys coucha | reverse complement strand
AATCGAGCCCAGGTCCTCTGGAAAAGTAGCATATGCTCTTAACTGGTGAATCATCTCTCCAACCCCTACTTTTTGATTTTTTTCTATCTTTTATTTTTATTTTTTTGGGGGGGCTAGTGGTCGGGGTGGGGTGCTTGTGTCAGGACAGTTTTTTTCTGTTTAGCCGTAGTTGTTCTGCAACTTACATTGTAGAACAAGCTGGCCTTGAACTCACAGAGATCTTCTTTCCTCTGCCTCCTAAGAGTTGTCTAGATTTTAAATGTTTTGACTAAAGGCTTTAGTTTTTGTATTAGTGTTCCCTAGAGGAACAGCACTTATAGAATCTATCTATCATCTGGCTGTCTTGTCTGTCTGTCTGTCTGTAGTCTGTCTGTCTGTCATTTATTAAAGTATGTTACTTTAATAGCTGTCTAGCAAGAGAATGTCCAAGAATCCAATAGTTATTCAGTCCAGTAGGTTAAATGTCTTGGCTAGAATTTGAAAAAGTAGGCTGTAAAGCCAGTGAGGAAATGAACTTAACAGCAAGAATGAGGATAGGAGGCAAAGAAAACAAGCTTCCTTCTTTTGTATCCCCTATATAGGCTACCACCAGAGACTAAGGCCAAGATTAAACATGTATCTTCCCACATTAAAAGTGTGCCTTTCCACTTCAAATGATTTAACTAAAACAAGTTCTTAACTGGTATACGTAGATGTTTGGGTTTAATTAATTCCAGATATAGTAAGTTGACAGCCAA
>NW_022196905.1:261422332-261423918 GCF_008632895.1 Mastomys coucha | reverse complement strand
AATTTTCCTTTGGTAATCTGGGTCATTTACCCCTTCTAACAATGTTACTCCTTTCTTATCCTGTTGGTATATGTGCAGCAGAAGCTCAGTTGCCAGGGGGATCTCTGAGCTTCCAGTTCAGTGGAAAATTTGTTGTGGCTCCTGGAAGGAGCTTTCCCTCCTGGAACCCAAACTTCTACGCCAGCAGAATAAGAAGCAAAAAAATTGCCCTAGTGGCTCATTGGGGTGATATTAAGTGGGAGTATTCCCTTTTCTATTCCTTGATTTCATGGACCTTTGAGTCCTGCCTATGGGAGAAACTGTAGCATGTATTAGATGCTGATACAAAGCATATACCTCTGTTTGGAGAATCATATCCCAGCCCTTCATGTTGTTACCACTAATTGTGGCATTGTGACTGTGTCTTCAAAACCTAGTTCTACATTTCTGCTGGGTCAGCTGTTTCAGGATGGTGGGGAACTTGGTAAGAACAGTGGATTCCATGGTCATGGGCCCACTTTAACACCACTGCTTATTAAGTGAGATCCTTGGTCAGAAGCAGTACTGTCTGCAATACCATGACAGCGGATAAGACGTTCTATATGTCCACAGTTGGTGGTTTTATCATAAACAAGATGAGCAGGAAAGGCAAGTCCATAACCAGAATAAGTATCTACTCTGGTAAGGACAGAGTGTTGTCCTGTCCATGGAAGAAATGGTCCAGTGTAGTCAACCTGTCATCATATTGCTGACTGGTAACCCCAAGGAATGGTTCCATATTTTGGGGCTCAGTATTAGTCTCTGCTGTTGGCAGGTCTGTCATTCACCAGTGGCTGTAGCCAGGTCAGCCTCGGTGAGTGGAAGTCCATGTTGTTACGCCTAAGCATAATCCCCATCTCTGCCACCATGGCCATGTCTTCATGTGCCCACCGATTGGAAATGACAGGGATGTCTGGGGAATGAGGCTGACAGTCCAGAGAATGGGTCATTCATTCTATCTACTTGATTATTGAGTTCATCCTCCACTGAAATAAGCTTATGATGAGCATGGGGCATAAATATCTTCACATTCTTTGTCCATTTAGAGAGATCTATCCACATAATTCTTTCCCAGATGTTTTTCTCATAAATTTTCCAAATACACTTGTTCTAAGTCCTTTATCATCCAGCCAATCCACTGGCTATAGCCCATGAATAAATGAATAGCCACATATCTGACCATTTTTCCTTCCAGACAAAATATGTATGACTATGTGTACTGCCTGAAGTTTGGGTGATGATTCCTTTGCTGCTGTGTCTTTTAGGATTGTCTCAGAAAGGGGTTGTGGTGCTCTATGTCTGTCCATTTCTGGGTGATACCTGAGTAATGTGCAGAACCATCAGTAAACTAGGCCGTAGTTCTTATCTTCCTCAGTTCTACTTTATGAATGCATGTTCTACTTTATGACTCAGTGGGTCTCATAGCACCCTGTACATGATGGCCAGCTCATGTTGCAAGGTAACTTGATTCCTCATTGTCAAACGTTACATTTCCAGTAAGACCCAGAAGCAGGCCAAGAGCTATCTCCCAAATGGGGAAAAGGTATCTGCAGATATTGGTAGAGCCC
>NW_022196905.1:261420507-261422035 GCF_008632895.1 Mastomys coucha | reverse complement strand
TTTTTCATCCTTTGATGTGCTTATGTGTACATAAGTCCAAAGTGGCTGCTACCTCTTGTTCACTTGGTATAGTCAGACTAATGCCACAAGTATAGTAGACCAGTGTGATATTGTAGAAGAAACAGATGATCAAGATCCCTTACAACTAAGTGATGACACAGGGAATACTGTTGTACTTGCCAACTGAAAGTAAATTGCTTCTGATGGTCTTTATGGACAGCTGCATATCATGTACGGCATGTGTTAATCTGTTCATTAGGATACTATACCACACCACACTACATCTGGTAGAGCAGCTGCAATTGGAGTCCCTACTTGCTTAAAGTTTTATTTTGTTTGTTTGTTTTTTCAAGACAGGATTTCTGTGTGTCTCTGGTTGTCCTGAAACTCACTTTGTAGACCAGGCTGGCCTCACTCTGCCTCTCAAGTTCTGGGATTAAAGGTGTGCACCACCATTGCATTGCCTGGCTGCTTGAATTTTTGATAGTCAACTGTTATTCTCAATGACCCATCTGTTTTCTGCTCTGTCTAGAGAAGAGAGTTAAAGGGAGATGGGATGGAATTGTGCCCTTCATTCCCTTATCATTATTATTATCTTGTTTTTTTTTACATCTTTCAAGCCCTTGATGTTGGCACTAATTTTTGCAGTCCCTCCAGAGATGCAATAGAGTTTTTTTCCCAGCAGAAGAAACTCTAGAGACTTTTCCAACCATAAAAGCCTTCAGTTCCACAGGTCAGAGGACCAATGTGACAACTCTGCCTGTTTCTCCATCTCTCCCTTTCTCCCTCCCTCTTTCTCTCCCTCACTCCCTCCCTCCCTCCCTCCCTCCCTCTCTCTCTTTCTTTCTTTCTTTTCTTGGTTTGTTTTTTGGTTTCTTTGAGGTTGTTTGTTTGTTTGTTTGTTTTGGGGGAGACGGTTTGAGACAGGGTTTCTCTTTATAGTCCTGGCTGTCCCTGAACTTAGAAATCCACCTGCCCCTACCTCCCAAGTGCTTGGATCAAAGGCATGCCTGACTACTGCCCAGAAACTCTGCCAATTTCTAAGTTTATCTACCTCAATCCAGGTTAAGTACTGGTTCTACGGGAGGTAAGTTTTCAGCCAAAACTCCCATTAATCATTTAACTTCTATAAGGCCCTACTTTATTTAACTTGAGGCCCACAATGTTTTTTGTGGTCTCCTGTAGTCAGAGATAGTTCAGAATCTATGTCCTGTAAAACCCTGAAAGTGTGATTGTTGCCCCCATGCCCCACCCCCACGCCCCACCCCCACATACACTGTACAGTTACTTTTGCAATAGGCCATAGGTCTCTCTGGGGAAGGACTGGAGAAAGACTAACAGTAAAATTCTTAAGAAGTTTTGTCCTTCCTCAGGAGAACCTGGCTGTCCCTTTAAACAAGGGGTCAGGATCTGCAGACTGTCTCAGGTCTGGAAATTGCTTCACTGACTGACTTCCTTTTTATGTACCAGTAGCCTCTCTTTAATTTTTTGAGATTCTCATTTTCCTCTTATACAGATCAAATAAAAA
>NW_022196905.1:261419086-261419594 GCF_008632895.1 Mastomys coucha | reverse complement strand
TTCAAGACAGGGTTTCTCTGTGTAGCCCTGGCTGTCCTGGAACTCACTCGAGGCTGACCTCGAACTCAAATCCGCCTGCCTCTGCCTCCCAAGTGCTGGTGTTAAAGGTATGGGCCACCACTACCTGGCAGTTCAGCTAATCTAACAATGAGGGCTTCTATTTGATTTTCTTTCTGTGATCTTTCAACTTGATCTCTGTACCTGCTAGAGAGAAGGAACATTGTCTTACAGGACACAGTCAGAAATTAAAGTCTAAAGTTTAGACTGTTATGAGCACCTCAAGGCCAGCTACCTTTATCACTGATTTCATTGTGGTCTTTTGCCATAGTCTGCGATGCTATAAATTTTATTACTTTCCTTTGCCAATTTATCCAGACATACAAGGAGCAAACCAACCATTATAATAGTTTTCCTTATTTTTCCACAAATTGTTAAAAGTTTTATATACAGATTTACCAAATCCATTGCTTCTAGTCTTTGTGCATTTGTCCTGTGTATGTGTGTTTTC
>NW_022196905.1:261418457-261419076 GCF_008632895.1 Mastomys coucha | reverse complement strand
TTATTTCCAGAGTCCAAATAGGCCCACTAAAGTTCTTTCTTGGTGGTGAGAAGGGCTGGGTAATAAAACTTGCATTTCACTTGAGTGAAATTTCACTATCTCTGTGTGTCTCCTACCACTGGACTCCTATGAATTTCCCTGAGGGAGAAGGGCCTTGAATTTTTGTTGGATTTATTTTTCATCCTTTGATGTGCTTATGTGTACATAAGTCCAAAGTGGCTGCTACCTCTTGTTCACTTGGTCCATTCAGAATAGTGGCACAAGTATAGTAGACCAGTGTGATATTGTAGAAGAAACAGAAGATCAAGATCCCTTACAACTAAGTGATGACACAGGGAATACTTGCCAACTGAAAGTAAATTGCCTCTGATGGTCTTTATGGACAGCTGCATATCATGTACGGCATGTGTTAATCTGTTCATTAGGATACTAGACCACACCACACTACATCTGGTAGAGCAGCTGCGATTGGAGTCCCTACTTGCTTAAAGTTTTATTTTGTTTGTTTGTTTTTTCAAGACAGGATTTCTGTGTGGCCCTGGCGGTCCTGGAACTCACTTTGTAGACCAGGCTGGCCTCACTCTGCCTCTCAAGTTCTGGGATTAAAGGTGTGCACCAC
>NW_022196905.1:261415105-261417399 GCF_008632895.1 Mastomys coucha | reverse complement strand
CTATGCTGCCCATTATGAGTTAGGCCATTATGGATATTGCTTTGTCTGTGTTGCCCATTATGGTATCTTTGATAAACTTGCCTTTGGAGAATTATTGCTGCCACCAGGCCTATGGTACTTCCAGGGCCCAATTAAACCTATTACATTTAATTCATCTAACTGAGCTGCAGCATCCCCAACCCCAAATTCTGGCTTAAGGAAAAGGGGGACAATGAATCTTTTCAAATGGTACCCCTCTTACCATTTTGTGTCTTATAGGTTTGGTGAAGGATATGCATCCTTCCCATTATGAAGAATTAGATCCTACACAGCATACCCACTCTAGCATTGCAATTTCCTTGTTAAAACTCTTTTATCAACACTAAGCCAAGGGATATCATGCACCTCCAATTCCTATTCAGTAGACCATCTTTTGACAATTGCTTTAGCTAACCATTCAAACAAACTTTTGACACTTTTTTTTTGGAACTGCATGAGCCTCCATATTAAACCCAGAATCTCCACATAGTGAGCCTATACCAATAAATAAATCTCCTATCAAAACACAGGGATTATTATGTACCTTGAGAATTTTTTTTAGATTTTTAAATTTTTATTTATTTGTTTATTTATTTATTTTGGGGTTTTTTTGTTTGTTTTCTTTTTTTTCAAGACAGGGTTTCTCTGTGTAGCCCTGGCTGTCCTGGAACTAACTCGAGGCTGACCTCAAACTCAGAAATCCACCTGCCTCTGCCTCCCAAGTGCTGGGATTAAAGGTGTATGCCACCACTACCTGCCAGTTCACCTAATCTAAAAATGAGGGCTTCTATTTGATTTTCTTTCTGTGATCTTTCAACTTGATCTCTGTGCCTGCTAGAGAGAAGGGAAATTGTCTTACAGGACACAGTCAGAAATTAAAGTCTAAAGTTGAGACTGTTAATGAGCACCTCAAGGCCAGCGATCTTTATCACTGATTTCATTGTTGTCTTTTGCCATAGTCTGAGATGCTAGAAATTTTATTACTTTCCTTTGCCAATTTATCCAGGCATACAAGGAGCAAACCAACCATTATAATAGTTTTCCTTATTTTTCCACAAATTGTTAAAAGTTTTATATACAGATTTACCAAATCCATTATTTCTAGCATTTGGTGAATTGGGATCATCTACCTATCTATTTATATTTCATGTGCATTTGTCCTGTGTATGTGTGTTTTTACCATGTGCCATGCCTGATTTTTGCTCAGGTCAGAAGCGGCCATTTGATCCCCTGGAATTGGGGGTATTGATGGCTGTGAGATACTCTGTAGGTGCTTGGAACCTAACTTGGATTCTCTGCAAGAACCGTGAGGTCTTTTAATTTCTGAACAGCTTTCCAGTTGCATCCCCTACAAACATTGCTTTGTAGCACTGTGAGTATTTTCCCTGACTGGGTCGGGTTGCTGATATACAGGGGATCCCCATTTTGAATGCTGAGCTTATAATGGCAGCATGGTGGCTCCGCACTGCCTGACTCAACACCCAGTGTTTACTCTAAGAGTCTTTCTATTTTGGATTTCAGTCACAGGTTAGTTGACTTTTGGATCGGGTGTACTTTGGCTATGTTGGCTGTTTGTTCTTGCTGACCTCTGTGGCACCTGTGCTGACCCTTCTGAAACACTTCCATGGGGAGGCTATAATATTTTAAAAATGGTTTTCAAGACCTTTCCAGTTTGGGAGAATATTTATCTTCTTAACTTGATGTAATTGCTAATTGTGATTGTCCTTTCTTACCTATGAAAAAGGTTTTAATTTTTCATTTGTCTGTCCCAACTATACTGAAACTTTATGTTCTTTTTTTTGGGGGGGGTGGTGTTTCCGACCGAAGTCAGAAAACCTGCTAGACTAATTCTAAAAGAGCTGTAAAACTTGAACCTTGCTGTTCTTAAGCCATGGGCTCTTCCAAAAAAAATGTACCTTCACTTCATTCATTTGCCACCTGTCACTTCTCTGTAGAGATCCCTGACACTTTCTTTACATCACTCCTTGCCAACACTTTACTTCTTTCAAGCTAATAATGTTCCATGCCTTTACAGACTGCTATGTCTGTTCTGAGTAGCTGTAAATATAATCAAATAAGCACCAACATTTTGGCTGTTATTGGGAAGTTGAGGGTGTGGTCTGTGGCAAAAAGAATGTGGTTGTCAAGACTCAAGTTACTGGCAGACCACATCTCGGCCTCTCCAGGAAACTACTAAAGTTCCTCTGAGATCAAGTAGAATTTTATATGAACATAATGGATGGAGAGGAGAAAACCAGAAAACCTATGGTAGCTGT
>NW_022196905.1:261412083-261414497 GCF_008632895.1 Mastomys coucha | reverse complement strand
TTTTTTTAAAGATTTATTTTATTTTATTTTATGTATATGAGTACACTGTAGCTGTACAGATGGTGTGAACCTTCATGTCGTTTTTGGGAATTGAATTTTAGGACCCCTGCTTGCTCTAGTCAACCTCGCTCTCTCAGACATTGCTTGGTCCAGCCCAAAGATTTAGTGTCTTCAGACGCACCAGAAAGGGGCATCAGATCTCATTGCAGTTGGTTGTAAGCCACCATGTGGTTGCTGGATTTTAACTCAGGACCTTAGGAAGAGCAGTCCATGTTCTTATCCACTGAGCCATCCTGCCAGCCCTATGACCTCTATGCTAAGGTATTATACTCATTCAGTGCCTTAGAAAATGTAATGCTTTGTTGTTACTAAAACTGTTCATGGCTGGGTGGTGGTGGCACACGCCTTTAATCCCAGCACTTGGGAGGCAGAGGGAGGCAGATTTCTGAGTTCAAGGCCAGCCTGGTCTACAGAGTTGAGTTCCAGGACAGCCAAGGCTACACAGAGAAACCCTGTCCAAAAAAACAAAAAAACAAAAACAAACAGACAAACAAAACTGTTCATGGAGCTTGAACAAAACTTTGTTTTAATTTTTAAACACGGGCCTATCGCAACACTAAGGGCTCAAATGTATAATCCCCTCTAGATAGGCTAGAGGCCAGATATAGTGTAATGCTCTAGTGTTTTAGTTCTGTCTAGAGCTTCTGAAAGTTGGTGTCAGTCTTAGGGGTTGTTTGACTTGTATACAACTTCCCGCACCCCCTTCCTGTCTCTGCATCTGTCTGTATTTGGCTTCTCCTGTCTATATCCTAAGTTTCTATTTTTAATGAAAACATCCATATTAGGTTTAGAGTTCACCTTGATGATCTCCTCTCTGCTTGAATTTACCTGCAAAGATCTGTTTCCAAGTAGTCACATGCTTCTATTACCATGGTTATTATTGGTTACATACTTTAACTTGTCACACCAGCAAATAAAATTAAGTATAAAAAAGAAAGTATGTGGGCCAGGCAGTGGTGGTGCACACCTTTAATCCAAGCACTTGGGAGACAGAGGCAGATGGATATCTGAGTTTGAGGCCAGCCTGGTCTACAGAGTGAATTCCTGGACAGCCAGGGCTACACAGAGAAACCCAGTCTAGAAAAAAACAAAAGAAAAAAAATAAATAAAGAAAGAATGTGTCTTTCTTGTCTATTGCCATGACAAAACACCTTTAAAAGGAAGCATTAATTTGGGGCATAGTTCCAGAATTTTGGTTCCTCCATTTTGGGGTATGGCAGCAAGCAGGCATGCTGTTATAATAGTAGTTGACATCTTTTTTTTTTTTATGGTTGTACAGATGGCCGTGAGCAATCATGTGTGTACCTGCTGGGAATTGAATTCAGGACCCAGCGCAATTCACTGTTGCTGTCTTCAGACGCACCAGAAGAGGGCATCAGATCTCATTATGAGTGGTTGTGAGCCACCATGTGGTTGCTGGGATCCAAACTCAGGACCTTTGTAAGAGCAGTCAGTGCTCTTACCCGCTGAGCCATCTCGCCAGCCCTAGTAGTTGAGATCTTACATCTGACCCACAAGCAAGCAACAGACAGACAGACGGGGTTGTGTAGAGGATGGAAGAGAGGAGACTGCACACTAGTGCTAACTGGGCATGGCCTGGGTATTTGAAACCTCAAAGACTACTCCCAGTGACAAACCCTGTCTTCTCCTACAAGGCCGGCTTGCGTTACTTAAGAGCCTGTCTCAAACAAATCCAACTGCTGGTAAGATAACAGGCTTAATGGGTAAAGGCACGAGTTGTCAAGCCTGACAACAGAGCTCTATCCTCAGGACCATATGGTAGAAGGTGAAAGCTGCCTTCTTCAAATTGTCCTCTGACCATCACATGTATGCCTTCACTGTACTCAAAACACGCCCTATGCCCACATATTATATATATAGATTTGGGGGGCTACATCTCATCGTGAAATTCATGCTAACCTTGAACTTTTGCTTTAGCCTCCTGGGTGCTGGGATTATAGGTTTGCTACAGTGCTCAGCTCTTCAAATATGGTAATCATTGTCTATAGAGATTTATAGAATAACTGATAAGAGTTTGTAGTTATATCATATTTCATAAAAAAGGAATGTGTTCACTTGTCAGGGTGCATTAGTTTTCACTTTAGAGACAACAGAGAGAGGCTGTGGAAGTCAGTGCTGGGCTTGAGTAGGTTTCTTTGTGAACCTTAAGGGCTAGGGTTCCAATCATAAACACTGGGATGGTGAGATTGCAGGTGTGTCCCATGTGGAGTATGCATCACGATGAGACTTGATGCAGGGTGAGGCTGAAACCAGTCCTTAAAGAACTGGTGTTTCAGATTGCCAGGTGCTTTTTGTTATGTCAACAGGACTTTAGGACAATATGAACTGTTTTT
>NW_022196905.1:261411838-261412024 GCF_008632895.1 Mastomys coucha | reverse complement strand
ATTTTATTTCTTGTGGATCCAAGCTCTGCCCTGGAAAACACTTTGTATTCTCATTTAAAATAACCAATCTCCTAAAAAAAAGTTATAAGAGGTCTGTTGTGTTAAAATTTTACAAATCATGCCTTATATTAACTTGTGAGTCAGTTTTGTATGACATATACCAGGAAAATACAATGGAAGCATATT
>NW_022196905.1:261407142-261411405 GCF_008632895.1 Mastomys coucha | reverse complement strand
AGAGGTCCTGCCTGAGTGGTTGGTGCATGTCGGGCAGTATAGACACCGTCTAAGAGAAAAATGGAGGACAGAATTTTTGCATTCAGGAAAGTCGTTAGCTTATGACAGTGATCCTTTTACCTTCTTTCCCTTCCCTTTCTTTCTGTTCTCCTTCTCTTCCTCTCCCCCTTTTTTCTTCTTTTGTTTCTTTTTTTTTTGAGGCAGGGTTTCTCTGAGTAGTCCTAGCTGTCTTGGAACTCACTCTGTAGCCCAGGCTGGCCTCGAACTCAGAAATCTGCCTGCCTCTGCCTCCGAAGAGCTGCAATTAAAGGCATGCGCCACCACCGCCCAACCCCCCTTTCATCCCAATAGGTCTCTTTATGTAGTTTGGTCTCTCATCAGGCTGGTTATCTTTGACTGGTTTGGATTATCCATTTAGGTGTCACCTCATTAAAACTTGGTATTGTTAATAAAAATTTCTCAAACTTGTAGACATCCTGGATAGGTTTAGAGGCTGCTCAAGTGTCCTTGGATCACACTTTAAAAACTGCTATGTTGATCCTCTCATTCTGTTGCTTATTGACATTTTTTAAAAAAAAATTCCATACCTGTGCTGTCCAGATGGCTAAACAGGTAAAGAAGGACTTGATGCCAATCCTGATGACTGGATGTCAGTCCATCAAAGCTACACATGGTGGAAGGAGTGTACTGGCATCTACAAATTGTCATCCAACTTCCACAAGAGTGTACCATGGTACATTACTTAAAATACACACATTGAAAATACATCAAAAAGTTTACACTGTTAAGAGAGTCTATATATGTTAACCTCTCTAACTGTGTTCAGTTTCAGCAGGTTCTCCCTGCTTTGGGCCCCCAAGTAGAGTTGTCTTGTAAAAGTATCATAGAAGTATGAAGATCAGTCTCATCTCCCCCTCTACTCAAATAGCCTAAGGCCATCAGCCCTGACCCACCCTGGCTCTCTCCCCATGACAAGGGACCTGGTAAGTCAGAGACAGAGCTAGCATTAAGTCTTGACCACCTAAGACAGGGCAGCCCCATGTGGGGGGGTTGACGCAGTGACGGGTAAGAGTTTGAGCATTGCCCTCTACCAGGCTCAGGTTCCCATCGTGAGACCTCAAAGATGAGGTTGAGAGGCCTCCTTCCAGGGCGCTTCACTGTGATGGTTCAATTGACCTTATTACACAGACAAGGGGGAGTTGTTGGGAACCATGAGAGCCCTGAGATAAGCATCCTGACTGACAATCACAAGGATGAGAACCCTGAGATTAACATCCTGCCTGACAATCACAAGGACCCAGCTTGGCGCAGGGAAAAGAACATTCACGGAAATCCACCCCCTCCCCACCTGTCACCCTGGAGCTCAACCCCAGAAGATTTTGTAACCTTCCGTCTCCCACCTTCCTATCCCCCTCCCCTCCAATGATTTTTGCTTTAAATATCTCTGCTCCACTAAGTAAACGGCTCTTGACAAGCAATGCTTCCTTGAGTCCTGTCGTCTCTCTCACCCATTCTTTATTCACAGGTTGTGACTCTCCTCGTTCCCTCCGAATAACTTGACCTGCAGGCCAGGCCAGTGAGTGGATACTACTGATAGGTAGCTGCCACTATAGCTATGCCTACTCATTGACAAAGGACCCACATGTGCATAATTGATGAGGAGACATCTTTACCCATATTTTTATATTTTGTTTATTTTTGTTTTTTTTTGTTTTTGTTTGTTTGTTTGTTTGGTTGGTTTTTGTAGACAGGGTTTCTCTGTATAGCCCTGGCTGTCCTGGAACTCAGAATTCTGCCTGTCTCTGCCTCCCAAGTGCTGGAATTAAAGGAGTGTGCTACAACCACCTGGCTATATTTTGTTTCTTAATGGAGTATTGCCATGCCATTCCACCACCAAACACACATTTTGAAACAGGGCCTTACCCTGTTGTGCACATTGAATTGGAACCCATATAATCTAACCTAGGCTGACCTTTATCTTGTAACAGCCCCCTGCCTTAGCCTCCTAACCACTAGGTTTACAGAGGTGAGCCACTGTCCCCAGGCCTGTTGATTTATCATAATGTATTTGTTTCATAGCACTGCTGCTGTAACTCTGGGAGTCAAGTTCTGGGTTGGTTTCAGAGCCTGTTGATGGTTGTCCAAACTCAGAGATAACATTTAGGCAGTCAGGAGTGGACACACAGAGAGTTCACTCTATGTGTGTGTGTGTGTGTGTGTGTGTGTGTGTGTGTGTGTGTGTGTGTGTGTGTTTGTGTGTGTGGAGAGAGAGAGAGGGAGAGAGAGAGGGAGAGAGACAGACATACAATGATTTTCACTATGTAGCCCCAGCTGTCTTTTGGATTAGGGTAGCCTAGAACATGGAGATCTGCCTGCCTCTGCCTCCCAAGCACTAGGATTAAAGGTGTGTGCCACTATGCCTGGAACAGTATAGGTTAGTTTTAATTCGAGGCACAAATGAGCAACTAAATGGAAACGTCATTCATTGGCCCTTAGATGGGAGATGCAAACTGTCTAAGGGAATGAAGGTCATGTAGCAGTTTTTTTGCATGGCCACCTCCATTTGTTTGAGGAGGGGTGGTTTGTTTGTAATTTAGTGTTTTGTTGTTGTTGTTGTTGTTGTTGTTGTTTTGGTGTGTGTGTGATGATATACACTACTTCAATATGCTTTCTTAGCTGTGTTAACAGGTCTTTTTGAGAACACCAAGGGAGAGAGGGAGAGGGAGGTCAGATGAGGGGAGCAAGTGATGTCTCTGAACTCCTGCAGAGTCCATATGCCCTCCAAGCATTGGTCACAGGTGTTTGTGTGCTGTGGTATTGTGATCCTCCCCCGGCCTCACTAAGTACAGGACTGGATTAAGGCAGTGTTTGGTCTGTGGAGGATGTTTGAGAGAGATCTGTGTCCTATTCACAGAGGCAGTTTTTCAGTTTTCTTTGAAATTCAAGGTAAGGAAGAAAGGAAAGATCTTTAGATCTGGGCCAAGAGACTGTTTCAGCAAAACCTTTCTACTTAATGTAAAGCTTATCACATATAAATTTTGATTTTTAAAGATGTTTATCTTGGAACAGTTGAATGAATAAAGTGTAGATTTTCAGCTCTACATTCAGTTTGTTATTTAGGGGTAGGACCTGAGATAAGTCTTGCCGTGCTTGTGCAGATTCATTTCTACTGCCAGAAGCCAATCTTGTCTCAGTAATTTGCTGCTCTGTCCTCCTCTTAGCCAGGGCAATGGTCACTCTTTTTGTTGGCAAATACAAAGACATTGTTTGAGTTTGGATATGTTGGGTCTGTTGGGTGTTAATTGTTTGTCATTAAAAAAATTAGATTACTAGGTTTGGTGGTCTATGTCTCTAATGTCAGCACTCAGGAGGGTGGGGAAGGAATAATGAGAATGTTAAACCAGCCTGGGCCAGTCACAGTATAACTCCTTGTGAGTGTGTGACTAGGTCCTTCCTATTGTTCTCTTTGTGTTCAGTTGTCATGTTAGACCAAGTTCTGGCTCTTCCTTTGAGTCTCTGCAGAGACAGAAAGGCTCTTTCTGCTTATGTTACAATTATTTTTATATTAGTGCTAGTATATAAACTAAGAAGTAAATAAGCTTTTAAGATTTTCATACACTTCCTCAAACTTCATTACTGTTTAATGCAACTCCCTCTAATACGCCATAACTAAAAAGAAACAGTGAGAAACAAGATTTAAAAAACAAACAAAAACAGTCATTAAACAAGTAGGTAATGACCTCACTTCCACCACTCTTAACCCCATGAAGAAGCAAAGGAGGGTGTCCTTGCCTTGTTCAGTACCATGGTGGCGTGTACCACTGTCCAAAAGGCATGCTCGGGAGTAGGAGTTTGCCGTACTGGTGACTGTCAGCACACACCTAGGCAGAGCCTGTTAGTACCCAGCTGGTTAATTTGTTAGATTAGTACCAAGTGGTTAAAGGGCTTTGTGCTGAGAAATGGAGCAGGTAGGACATTACGTTCACTTTGTCAGTCACATTGTGCTTGCTAAAAAGCCTGTATGAGTGCAGGTGTGTGGGTCTTGGTTGGGGGAAGAGAGAGCACTTTGAAATAACCTTGAAGGAATGAGTGGAGTTTTCCCCCTTCTTGTGTTTGTTGAGCAGCTTCCATTGCAGTGCTACCATTTTGGGTATTCAGAATCCTCTTTTCATTTTATTTTTTTCTTTTAAATGACCCTGTCTCTGTCCCTCATATTTAAACAAGCAGCCCAATAGCTTCAGAAAAGAAGTCCACACCTTGGTC
>NW_022196905.1:261405603-261406629 GCF_008632895.1 Mastomys coucha | reverse complement strand
TTTCATTTTCTTGTTAGCAGATGGTACTGATCATTTTTTTATGAACCTATCTGGAGGAATGCAGGTTCGGCTATTTATCTTCTTTACTGAGACATCTTGCCGGTTGTATCATTTGTCCATTTTCAGAAACTAGGTATCAAGCCAGATTGCTGAAGTGCTTCCTATACAAGTGTGAGTATCAGTGGATTACCAGTGGATGGGCCAGTTTCACCCTATATAACCCTATCACTCAGGATGTGGTGACAGGTTTACCAAGGCAAGCTTGCCAGCTAGTCAGATTGGCAAACTCTTAAATTCAGAGAGAAAGAGATCCTACCTCAATAAATAGAGGACAGATCAAGGAAGTCAGTCACTATCAACCTCTGGCCTGCCTCAACATGCACTTCGAAAAGGAGAAAAATAACATGACATAAAAATGATGTTTGACAGCATGGATGAGGGAAAGGTCTACAAATAGAAAGGAGTTTCCTTTGCATTTTAAAGAAAGGCCTAGAACCAAAGTACATCATACTCAATGTTAAAAGATGATTTTTAAAAATTATTTTAATTATTGTTGTTTTTGAGAAAGAGTCTCACTGTATAGTTCTGCCAGCTCCAGTCTTCAGGGTGCTTGCTTGGAGTAAAGGCCCACTGTGCCCACATTTGGGTTTTTGTGGAGGTTTTTTTGTGGTTTTTGTTTGTTTGTTTGTTTTGTTTTGTTTTTGTTTTTGTTTTTGTTTTGTTTTCTTAAATTGAAAATGTAAAGAATGCTTTTTTTCTCACCATTAATTATAGACCAATTCTCAGTCTCTCTTGTTCTCAGATCTTTATTTCTCTATATTTTAGCAAGATAGGGGAAAATCAGTAGCATTAAGATACAAGATATTACCACCTCTCTACTCCTCTCCCATTTTGCACTCAATTCCTCCCTCTCCTATCAGTTCTTTTGAAATTTTAAGAGTTAGTGTGTGGTCAGGTGTTAGTGAGAATCTGTTCCCGTGTCTTGAACCCTGTGATTACTGGTCAGATTATTTCAAATATGCCGCT
>NW_022196905.1:261404352-261405592 GCF_008632895.1 Mastomys coucha | reverse complement strand
TTTATCTCCCATGAAAGGAATTATATGTGACATTCTATGGGTTCCTTTTTATCCTTTGAGATATTTTTTGTCTTGGAAGGTATTCAGTGTGAGTTACAGTGTCCACCCTGCTCTTCTTACTCCCAGCACAATGCTTACTTGAATTATCTGTCTGTTCTCACCCACCTCTAGACCGTGCTCCACACTCAGTCTAGTGACTGTTTACATTAATAATACTTAAAAGTGGGCTTCTTTTTTTTTTTTTTTGAACGGTAGACCAAGTCTTGATTTTTTATTACTTAAAAAAAGATGCATACTTATTTTGCTTTCTGACTCTGTGCTTGTGCCTTCAACACTTTCACAACGATTTTCTGCTTCTCAATAAGGAAAGCCCACTTGATTCTGTCACGGACACACTTGGCGCACATGTAGCCACCATAGGCCCTGCTGACATGCTTCTTTGTCTTAGACAATCTCATAAGGACTTTGGGTTTCACGGCCTGAACCCCTTGAAGTCTGCCTGGGCATGTGCCACATGCGGACTTAGGTGCTTTCCCAACTTTCTTGGTGTAAAGGTAAACAATCCTGTTGCCAGGGATTCGAGACAGCCTAGTTTTGTTAGAGGTTGTATTGTAGGAAAGCCTATGATGGTATGTCAAACGCTGGATCATACTGAGTGCTTCTAAGCACCGTCCCAGAAGAGGGAAAGGAAGGGAAAAGTGGATTTCTTAGTCTGTTTATCTTTATCTTATTTTTTTGTGGTGCTATATCAAGCTACCAGGAACTAGAGAATTTTGAAGCAGACATTTTTCTCGTGTTTCTGGAAATTGGGAAGTCCAAGTAAGTGACTTTGCCAGTAGAACTGCTTCCACCTGTTTGTCCAGGCTGGAGGGCTAGAAGGATTGCTCACACTTGTCTTTTGGTGAGACTTTTGCCCTTTTGATCTGAAGGCTTCTTATCCCAGCACTGGATTAGATCAGGGGCCAGGTGGCTAACACAGGCATTTTATAGGATACACTCAGACAAAATTGTGTCTGTCTCTGCAGTCTTGTGTGTTCACTCAAACGTTCACATTCATTTGGAGACAAGGTCTTGCTATGTAAGACCCGGGTTCACCTGAAAGTAATCAAGGTCCTTTTTTTATTTCCCACCTCCTGCCCCTGCCTGAGACACGGTTTCTCTTGTGCTTCCCTGGCTATCCTAGAACTCACTCTTTAGACCAGGCTGATCTCAAACTCATAAAGATCCCACTGCCTCTGCC
>NW_022196905.1:261402742-261404342 GCF_008632895.1 Mastomys coucha | reverse complement strand
TATTTGAGTCGTGTTGGGATTTGCCTACACTGGTCAGTGATGTTAAAACATTGAGGCAGGCCGAGCGGTGGTGGTGCACGGCAGAGGCAGGCGGATTTCTGAGTTCGAGGCCAGCCTGGTCTACAAAGTGAGTTCCAGGACAGCCAAGGCTACACAGAGAAACCCTGTCTTGAAAAACCAAAAAAAAAAAAAAAAAAAAAAAAAAAAGAGGCAGATTTAATTAAGCCTGGACTGCAGACTTACTTGAACAACTTCTTGTCCCCTTTCGATTGCATTTGTTTTTCTGTGATGTGCAGTTCTGCAGTCTTTCATTTTTATTTCACTGAGCTTTCTAATAAAAATCCAAGAAGTGTTGTTTGGTGTTCTTAAAGATGAAGATAAAAACTGCAAGTGTTACCTCTTCTGGGTCTGTTTATTCAGCATTCAAAGGTCAGAGATGCTTTCATGACACCTCTCATGCCCCACTAGTTAAGTCTGTGTAATGGCTCCTGTAGACCTAGCCTTCATCAGCCCTATCTGACCTCTGGGATGATACAGTTGCCAGGAGCTGTTCCTCAAGATGCTGAGGCAGCCTTGGAGAAGGGAAGAACAGGAGTTTTCCTGGAAGATGGAAGATTTTCAACCTCTAGATCACTTGGGAGTCAGCAAGGTGTATGCTGATAGCAGTGGCTTTCAGTGGATTAGGGTGCGTGCATAGTCTCAGCTCCAGGTTTTTCATTTATAAAGAAGAAATAATGCCATCTGCTCAGGTGAGGCTCCTTATAGGCTCTGAATAAAATAACATACAAAATGAAGCACCATGTAAATGTAATTTGAAATGGATCACTAACCCTTAGTCACTGACCTAAAGGGGTTGGGAAGTTGTCATCAATTACAGTTGCCAGCGTGAGCTGT
Source organism: Mastomys coucha (assembly GCF_008632895.1). Classification (NCBI taxonomy): domain Eukaryota; kingdom Metazoa; phylum Chordata; class Mammalia; order Rodentia; family Muridae; genus Mastomys; species Mastomys coucha. Next base: position 261,403,448 of record NW_022196905.1, on the reverse strand, counting down.
GCACTTAACGGTATTCTGTTTGCTTTCCACAGAGCACAGACTTAGAACCCTCCTAGAGGTTTGCAACACAGTGATTTCATTGCCTCCCTCTCCTCAGTGTATCTTTTCCCCACCCCAGGTTTGTAGATGAAAAGACAAGTGTATTAATTTTCTTGTTCACTATTTTGGCCATTGAATGGCAGAATGTTTGTGCCTCCTGTGAAGGGCTAATGGATCTAAAATTTATGTTTACAGGCTCTCCTCGGGCTACATGTTGCAGATTTGGAGATGCTCAATGCCTTAAGCAGTACAACAGCCTATAGTTTCCAGAGTGCCTGTATTCCCTCCCTTTTGTTAGTTTGCCACTTTTAGTTGAAGGGAACGGAGTCCTGTATTGCAAAGCATAGGGTAACCAGAACAAATGAAGAGAAGACTGTGGAGGCGTTTCACTCCAGATGTCTTTAACTAGAAACTGGATTCTTCAGAATGCACTTATACCTTTGTCTGTGATGGGAACTTGTGGTTAGGAATGCTTCTGGCACTGACTAATCAGAAATTTCTGCTGCTCCATGATTTCTAACTAGAGTGAAATTCTGAAGCAGACAATTAGTTTGTCCAAGTTGAGAGACACTTTTGTATTTACCTTTTCTTTCCAATCAACTATAATATCTCTGTTTTATTCTCTTGTACTCTTGGACATGTATATGAACACAATCTGTGTACTATA
>NW_022196905.1:261400786-261402732 GCF_008632895.1 Mastomys coucha | reverse complement strand
GGGCTCATAGATATCATTTGCACATAAATTTATAAACCTTTGAGGCATTTGGTAGGAGCCCAGTTTGTTTTTTCTTCTCTCACTTCCCATTTGTGGGTCACTCACTCCAGAAAGACACTATGAGTGTGTTAGTTAGGGTTCTCTAGATTCACAGAATTTATGCAATGTCTCTATATATTAAAGGAAATTATTAGAATGACTTAAAATCTTCAGTCCAACTAACCCAACAATGGGGAGCTGTGAATGGGAAGTCCAAGAATCTGGTAGGTTCCAGCAGTGCTAAGTATTAGCAAGCAGGCAAATAGGCCTTCTTTCATCCATTGTCCTTATGGAAACTTCCAGTAGAAGAGGTGTGGCTGAGAATATATGGAACTGTCCCAGGCAGGCCTTGAATTCTAGAGATCTGCTTACCTTTGTCTTCCGTGATTAAAGGTGTGTACTACCTTGCCTGGGCCTAAGCTCTTCATGGCCACTACACCTCAAGATCTGGAGCAGAAGTGTGAGTCATCCCATGTCAATATCCAGGTCAGGAGCCAGTGTCTTCCAGCCTCAAGATCTGGATCACAGGTGTGCCCTCCATTTCTGGATTGTAGTTCATTTCAGATGTTGTCAAGGTGACAACCAGGAATAGCCATCACAATGAGTAAAATTTTGGTTTTTTCTTGTTTTACTTTTGTTGTTTCTTTTGTTGTGATAAAGTACCCTGATAAAAGCAACTTGAGGGGAAAGGTTTATTTGGTACATAATTACAGTCCTTCAGAGAACTGGCTGTATTACCTGCCTCTGCTGCATACCTGCTGTTGGCTCAGCTGTTCTCCATGAAATGTGTCACTCAGGTTACAGAGTGCTTGCTCCTTTTGGCAGTTCCCAGCACCCACATCTGACAGTTCATAGCTGCCTGTAACTACAGCTCCAGGAAACTCAACACCTTCTTTTGGTTTCCTTGGGTATCCACACATATGTGCACATACACAACAGACACAGAGACACATTTTATTGTTGTTGCTCTTAAATATCAGTGTGCCCACTGACCAAAAATTAATCTAGACAATTCCTTGTTGATCCTGCCTTCCCAGGGGACTCTTGCTTGTGTTAGCTGACAAAACTAGCCAGCAAATTCTGTCTTTTCTCAGTCCTTTAACGTGAAATTGTATGTTTTATGGAATAGTATTAATTTTGGTTATAATGAATAATGCATCTGTTCAGATCAATAAATGTACTTTACAACATGAAATACCAAGTTTAATTTATTTTTTTATTTATTTATAATTTTTAAATTTTTATTTATTTGTTTATTTATTTATTTATTTATTTTGGTTTTCCGAGATAGGGTTTCTTTGTGTAGCCCTGGCTGTCCTGGAACTCACTCTGTATGTAGACCAGGCTAGCCTCGAAATCAGAAATCCGCCTGCCTCTGCTTCCCAAGTGCTGGGATCAAAGGCGTGCGCCACCACCACTCGGCTTAATTTTTGTCTTAAGGATGTCAGTTCAGGGTGAGTGAGAGCTCAGCAAAGAAGAGCCTTTGCTGCTTAAGCCTCACAACTTGAGTCTGAATTCTAAAACCCACACGATGGAAGTAGACAACTGATTGCCTTGAGTTGTCTTCTCACCAGCACACATAGGGGCCACAGCACATGTGTGCCCACTCCCTGTCTACCAAATAAAGGTATAGAGGCCATTGAGTGTTCTTAGTGTCAACTTGTGCTTGGGGATTTATCTGCCTAGTTTCTGAGTGAAGCCTCAAACGTGTGGTAGTAGTATAATAAAAAGTATTTTCTTAGCTTTGTGGGCTGAAAGAAAAGAAAGATAAGATAGATAAGTATCCATGAGGAAGTGGTCACACTGATGGCTTCTGTCTGCGTGCAATCACTTCTGCATCTTTTTGCATGCTTCCCTATTTCCAGGGGACTTCACATTTTTCCAACCCCTTCCCACAAAGCAGAAGA
>NW_022196905.1:261377315-261400276 GCF_008632895.1 Mastomys coucha | reverse complement strand
TGCAGATGACTTGTGGGGCTGCAGACTGCATTTGTCTTCATGCTATTGCTCTGCTGAACAATGATGTCTAGAGAATAGTGTAGGCTGGAGAGAGGAGGGAATGGGTGGTGATCTTTACTTTACTCTGGAAATCTTTTTTATTTTAATGCCATTATCTTCTATTTGCAGCTTTCAGAAATCAGCTGGTGTCACTGCACATATGCTTAGAACTGTTGCTATAACGACAAGCCTGGCAGCCCACACAGTCCTTCTGGAAGGCCTGGGTGCTGCTTGTAGCATCTGTTCACAGGAGGACACACATCCCTCTGACCTGTGAGGATCTGTCATTTGCTATGTTTCCTAAAGCATCTGCTTTCTTTTGATTTGATTGCCTGATTACTTCACCTAGTCAAGATGCCTTGCTGTGTATTTAGTGCAATGAGAAGTAGAGCCCTGAGACTGTTTCCGCTCTTCTACTTCCCACACTTGCAGCAGAAGCAATATCATTTGTTAGCTGGTGCCATCCAACTATCGGTGAAAAACTGGATTTGAGCCCTTTACCATGGAAACCTCAAATTTCGGGAGCAATATTTCATATAAACAACATTTTCTTCGAGCTGCTTGACTATGGGTTATAATTCCTTGGTTATATATATTAAAGAAATTTGGTGTCATTTCTGTATTATAACTACCTTCATCTGTATATACAGTAATAAAATTATAACCTATATGTAATTGGATTTGAAAAGTAGATTTTTCTTTCCATGCGTCATTTGGCTGTCATCTAGTAATCCCCACTTGGCTACATACTTTAAGACGAAATGATTTTTTTAAAACTTTGTTGGTTGTAAACTCCCTGAGGATTGGGTAAATGCTCTGGGTCCATCCTGAAAAGCTTTGCATCTGCTTCCCTCCCCACCCCCCCTTTTTTTTAAAAATCAGGGTCAATCCCTCCCTCCTCCTGCCCCGGTCTCTCTGTAGCCCTGGCCATCCTTGAACTCACTATGCAGACCAAAGCTGGCCTCGAACTCACAGACACCCACCTGCCTCTCCCTGCTGAGTGTTGGGATTAACGTCATGTGCTACCATACCCAGCTTTCCGTATCCTATATAATCTGGGTATTTTTAGAACTCTGCACTCTGATTTACCCCTCGCCTTAGTTATTTTTACCATGGAGAGAGCTTCACTTGAATTTGTAACTCTTGTTTAAAGTTATTCATTATTACTTTCTTGGTCACATTCCACCGACTCTTTGCAGAGTTCCCTTTCCTGTTGATTAGTCCACCACCTCCTGTCTTCCGGTTTTACTAGTGCTTCTGAGGCTGCCTTAGAACTCTGTAGCCCAGGCTGTTTCCAGAATGCCTGTGACTCTTATCTCAGCATAGAGAGAGGGCTGAGATTACAAACTTGCTTGCTTCCTTCCTTCCTTCCTTCCTTCCTTCCTTCCTTCCTTCCTTCCTTTATTTATTTGGTAAATTTATAGTAAAAGAAATTTGTAGTAACAGACATTTGTTCTGGTCTGAAGTGGGAAAAACAGGTATGGTGGTGGGTCAAAACAGTCTCACCGACTGGGCAGTGTAGCTGAGTAAGTTCCAGGTCCAGTGACAGATGTCTCAAAAGTAAGGTCGAGAGCAGTAGAGGAATATGCTGGAAGTTGAATTCTGATCTCCACACGTATATGCACACACCTCCCCCCCCCCCACACACACACCAAGAAGTGCACAAGAATTTACCATACTATTCATTTGTAGTAACAAAAGTTGTGAAGTTGCCGGGTGGTGGCGCACGCCTTTAATCCCAGCACTTGGGAGGCAGAGGCAGGCGGATTTCTGAGTTCGAGGCCAGCCTGGTCTACAGAGTGAGTTCCAGGACAGCCAGGGCTATACAGAGAAACCCTGTCTCGAAAAACCAAAAAGAAAAAAGAAAAAAAAAAGTTGTGAAGTTAACAAGAGAATGGGTAATTTTCAGACATTACACATCTTACCACAGTTATTATAGAGCACCTATAGTTAAGTCATAAAAGCATGAGGGTCCATATAGTATGTAGCCTTTGAATGATGAGAGTCAAAGTAGGAAAACTGGAAGTAGAAGAAGAAACAATAGTGGATGAGTGTGTGCACTGAACATTAGCCATGCATTAGCTCTTATGGTTTGTGCTATTTCTTATGTTTTCTTTGTGCTGAACTTGTTTTAAAGAAAACGTTAGAGGAGTTGGAGTGCTCAGTACTTAAGAGCACTTGCTGTACAAGCATGAGGATTTGTTTGACTCCAGAAACTATGTAGAAAGCTGAGACTTGCTGTAACTTCAGCAGTGTGTAGGGACAGAGGAGGATTGCTGGGCCTTGTTGACCTCTAGTTCAGCTCCAGGTTCAACGAGAGACCCTGTTTAGTAGAATATGATAAAGCAGGACATCCATTTCATATCCTTTTCTGGTGGGGGAGGGGAACATCTCATTTTATAAATTCTGATCCTTTAGAGAACCTTGGGTGTCTCAGCAAGAGTTGAATATAGGCCAGAATCCTGAAGAAGTGGGCCATAATGTCCGCGAAAGAATGGACTGGCTAGTGAGAGCAAGAACAAACAGGCAGACAGAAAGCAGGCTTCTTCCTTTGTGTCCTTTATACCAGTTGCCAGCAGAATGTGTGGCCCAGATTAAAGGTGCATCTCCCCACCTCAAAGGTCTGGATTAGAAGTGGGTCTTCCCGCATCAAATGCTTTAATTAGGAAAAAATCCTTCACAGGTGTGCCCAGTCATTGGGTTTTAGTTAATTCCAGGTGTAGACAGGTTGACAACCTAGAATAGCTGTTACAGTTCTTTTATGGAAACCTCAAGATATAATTCCTCAGGTACTCTCTAGATTTCTGAAATATTTGTAAAAATCAGTGCTTTTATACTTATAAATACCATGCGGTTTTGGCACCTTGGACTTTTGAACTTTGGAATTTGTTTGCCTCAGGGTTGTTTTGATTCTTAGTATGGCATTGGACTGTGGAGTGTGAAGGAGCTTCCAACAGACAGAAATGAACTGTGTGGCTATTGTGCATGCTGTGGCCTCCTGGTTCTGGCTGCTAGATGCCAGTTTTCCTCTGAGACTCTCATTTCTCTCTATGAAATAGTTCTATCCACATCATCTGGGGGGAAAATTTTTTTTAAGATTTATTTATTACATATAAGTACACTGTAGCTATCTTCAGACACACCAGAAGAGGGAGTCAGATCTCATTACAGATGTTTGTGAGCCACCATGTGGTTGCTGGGATTTGAACTCAGGACCTTCAGAAGAGCAGTCAATGCTCTTAACTGCTGAACCATCGCTCTAGCCTGGAAGAACTGGGAGAAATTATTTGTAAGCATGAAATGTTGTACAATCTAGATATGGTTAATGCACTTAAAACTACAGTACTTATTTTCTGTAATCAAATCAGATTATATGAACTGATATGTTTAGTGAAAATACAGAAATTCAAATAAGCCTGTCTTTGTAAAAGTCCCATTCTTGGGTCTGTATTCGCTCCCATCCTAGTGTTGTTAACTTCTTTCCAAAACTAAACTGTCTTTTAAGTGTTGAGAACACTCCTTGAAGATGCAGAACTCTCAGCCAGCCCTGTCTGCCTGACTTCACTACAGCATTCTGGTATGTGGCAGCCCACAGAGCCCACCATCTTGTTTAGAATCTAAAATCTAATGTGTTGTAGTGAGTCCTTGTGTGCGGTTTACTGAGCCATTGCCATGGGCGATTCATTTTTGAGCATGCTAGAAGTGACTGGGGAGACTGGATCAGCATAGAAACACAGCTTCTGTGTGGAATAGGAATTAAAAGTTACCTTTAGACAGACATCTTAAACTTTCCTTTCTGTTTTGTAGCCTGAATGAAGTTGAGGCCAGCAGTCCAGCAGCATTAGTAACTCACACACTAGGGTCAGTTCCTATCCTGTTCCTGCCTGAGTGAGTACTGGAAGGCTCACTGAGAGCACCACACGAGATAGGGGTGTGATTCTGATCCTGGAGAGAACTAAACATTTCTGATAGCAAACCAGCCATTGTTTTTCAAAACTTGTATCTCATAATGAGAAAAAGGGTGTCTCTGTTTGCAACACACTGCACAGGCAGAAGTTCACACAGGCAAGTTAACAGAATGACGTTCTTCATGTGATGATGGAGCCTTCCAGTATTTTCTGTTCCGATAATTGACTTTTGGGAGAGCTGCTTTCTTCTTAATTGCCAAAATTGGAAGCAGCCGAGATTCAGTGAGTGAATGGATAAACAGTGACATGGTCAGACAATAGAATATTCTTTCATTGCTAAAAAACAAACTAGTTTTAACCACAGCAGAACCACACCTGTATATTACAAAGCAAAAGAAACCCATCTCGGGGGCATTGATGTCATGACTCTGCTGTTAAGTGCACTTGTGACTGAGACTGATGACCTATGTTGAATCTCCAGTACCGATAGTAGAAGGAAAGAACTGACTTCTGACCTCCACACATGTGGAGTGGCCTGTGTGTACACCTCCAACATAAACACAAGAAATTTACAAAAAAGAATTTCTTCCTTCCTTTCTTCCCTCCTTCCCTCCCTCCTTCCTTCTTCCTTCCCTCATTCCTTTCTTCCTCCCTCCCTCCCTCCCTCCCTCCCTTCCTTCCTTCCTTCTTTCCTTCCTTCCTAAAAGAAAAGGCAACATGATATAGGGTTCTAGTTCTGTGAATCCTGAGGAAAGCAAAGCTGGTACACAGCTGCCAGGTGCGGAGCAGGCAGAGGTGGATGGGCAGAGCCACAGAGGATGTGTAGAGCAGTGAAATGGGACTATATGGTATGCGGTAATAGTGGATATAAATGATTGTATGTATTTCAAAATTACAGAGCATTTAGCACTCAGTGTGAACCCTGGTGTAGATAATGAACACTGGGCATTAGCAGTAACAGCTGGACCATGTAGAGACTGCATGTTTGAGGTAAAGGTATGTGACAACTCTACATCTTTTGTATTCAATATTCCTGGAAACTTAAGGCTGCTCGATTAATGTATGGTTAACATGCTAAAAATAATGCTGGACTAAAAAGCCCAGCAATGACTAAAGAGTTTGGATTCAACTGTGGTGGCTGGTCTGTATCTTTGTGAGAGAGGCCCCAGAGGACCTCTAATAGTGTTGTGTTGGAAAGGGCCAGGGATTCTGTTCTAGACATCATTAGGTTCAGAATTTTAGAACCTGTTGTGGTAACTAGAGTTCTTCAATAGAAGATAAGAATAGAAAGAAAGTGGAGCTTCTTTAGCAGTACATTGTTTATAAGTAAGCCGGGAAGGCAGTACTTGTCTCTGTTGTAAATCACTCTATCTACCAGTAAAGCAGGAAGAGCAAAGCCAGGTGTCTTGACCACTGATGGCTTATGGCCTCCAGATCAGGTCATTGCCTCTGGGAGCACTATGCTCAGGCCCGAACCCAGAGACACCCAACTCAGCCCACGACTCTTCTGTTTGCCTGCCACTCTTTCTGCCATACCTCTTTGGCGTTATCATACTTTGTGTATGGAGTACCTTTTTATTATGTGTCGCTCCAAGAGAAACATGTTCCTGTCTATAAAAATTAGAAGTCAGGCTAGAGAGATGGCTCAGTGGTTAAGAGTACTAGCTGCTGGGTTGGAGAGATGGCTCAGTATAAGTCACTGACTGCCCTTCCAGAGGTCCTGAGTTCAAGCCCCAGTAACCACATGGTGGCTCACAACCATCTGAAGTGGGATCCGATGCCTTCTTCTGATGTGTGTCACGTGCATTAAATAAATCTTTTTTTTTTTTTAAAGAGTGTTAGCTGCTGTTCTGAATGTCCTCAGTTCAATTCCCAGCACCACTTGGTGGCTCACAACCATTCTATAGTGGGATGTGATGCCCTCTTCTGTCATGCAGACATACGTGCAAATAGAGTACTTATGTGCATAAATAAATAAATCTTAAAAATAAATAAAAGTTAGACATAAGGAAGCCTGTGAGATTGGTCACTCCTGAAGAGCACATGCCATTATTGTCCCGGGGCTGTCTCTGTGTGTGTGTGTGGGGGGTAGTATGGTGTTCTCTGAGACTTGGTTGTCCATTAGAGAGCTGTCTAGCCTTTCCAGAGTCTAAACAAGAGAGGCTATGATGTGTTAGGAGGAGGTGCCTTAGGTATGTCATAGGTCAAGGAGCATGACACTGGCATTTTTTTCTGTGAACTATCACAGTAGGAAGTTTAGAAACAAATTTGATTAGGAAAAAGAATCTTCTTATAAGTGACGCTAAGAATCAACTTGGTTTTCTGTTACTGAGCAAGGAAAATGCCGAGTGGCTTCTGCTCCTGAGTCCACCCTGGAATGTCCAGACCTTAGCATTCTGGGATTCCTAAATAACATAGCAAGCTTTAAACCTGATAACACCGCTGAGGCAGATAGTTCCTATCTGCTGTCCTCCCATCTGTACCTTGTCACTCCTAAGTATCAGAGCTTTAAAGGGCATTCATTTGGTTGATGTCACATGACATTCTTAGAAGTTCCAGAATAATAATTGTAATGCAACCAGGAACACTACCATTCCTGCAAAGAGAAATTGCACACCTTTGTTTGTACATGTATGCGTGCTTTAGGTCCCCCCCCCCTCAAGCCATAGGAAACTAGAGCTGAAGAACCAAGTTATTGTATTGAATAAGTACTCACTGGAGCTGCAGTTAAGCATGTCCACAGATTCCTTAGCACTGCCCACTGCAGTTCCTCCTTCCTGCATTTAACTACAGACTAACTTTTATAACTTATTATTAAGGAGCAGAATGATTTGGAATGTTGTTGAATTTTCAGAATGATGCTATGTAGTATCTGATACAGGTTTCAAAAGGCACTGTTTCAGGATATTTGATCACACAGTGAACCCTGAGATTGTGTTATTTACTGAAAACAGATTGTTTCTAGTTGTGTGGCTCAGCCCTTAGCACACACCTTTAATCCCAAATAACGAAGGTAAATTTAGTTTGTAGAAGGAAGCACTCATGTCTAATTGAGTGGCAGGCAGTGACAAGTCAGAAAGATTTGACAGAATAGGATATACCCAACTCTCACGAGAAGAGAGAAGAAAGGGAAGCAGTGCAGAAAGGAGGCTGTTTACTGGAAGAGTTGTACAAGGACAGGCTGCAGAGAGAGAGAACAAGCTACATGAAGGTGAAGGCAGAGCAGGCCAGAAGGTTAGAACAATTCAGGAGAAGCTCAGAGAAGTCAGATTAAAATAGTCGGCTGGGAGTGGAGGTTGTGCTAGAACAGCTGAGCTAAAAACTAGCCAGCAAGCGTTCAGAAAGAACTAGAAAGGGCGAGCATATTCAGCAGTAAATCTCTGACTCTGAAAACATACTAGGCCTACATAAGATTGTACGGAGGAGGCTAGAAGCTTCCAGGATTAGGCCTAGGTTAGCAGTGAAGGGATTAAGCCTTGTAGACAACAGTTACATCAGGTAAATAAAAGTTACTTTTCCTGGACACTGTGATCTTCTTCCTATCCCAAAGAGCACTGTGTTTCCTTGGCATGAGGACCTCACTCAGCCCCATGGGTATATTACATTGTAGATGTGTAGTAAGATATTTGATTAAGGCTTTGTTTAGAACTTTTTACCACTCTGCCTTGCTTACAGTTCCAGAATCTTAGTTCATTCTCATCATGGATAGCATGACAGGAGACAGGAGTAGTAAAGAAGTGCTAAAGAAGTAGTAGAGATCTTTGCTTTGGAAAGCTGACTGAGACACTGACCTTGAACTTGTGGTCTTCTTGCTTCATCTCAGTGTTTACTGTCTAAATCATGTAAGACATTTGAGGTTTACTATGTGCACTCTTTTTATAGAATTAAATTTTTAATGTTACTAGTCAAGTCCTTTAATTTTTTTTTTTTAATTTTTTTATGTCTGTGAGTACACTGTAGCTGTACTGATGGTTGTGAGCCATCATGTGGTTGCTGGGAATGAAGGTTGCTTGCTCCAACCTAAAGATTTATTATATCTAAGTACACTGTAGCTGTCTTCAGACACACCAGAAGAGGGCCTCAGATTTCATTACCTTGTGGTTGCTGGGATTCGAACTCAGGACCTTCAGAAGAGTAGTCAGTGCTCTTAACCACTGAACCATCTCTCCAGCCCCACTAGTCAAGTCTTAACAGCATTACTAAATTATAGTTCTCATTCATAAAATGTCCTCATTTAAAAACTTTAGTTTGGTGGAGTTTAGAAAATATTGATAGTTGAGAAACTACCACTAAAATCAAAACAGTCACCTAGAAGTTTTCTTATCTTCTGTGTTTGTTCTCTATCTTTTTTTAACTTTGAATTTGGAAACAGACACCTAAGACAATACAAGAACAGTAGGACCCCATGTATCTCCCACCAGCAACACTGTGCTGTGCTCTTTGTTTAAAGCCCACTAGGAGATTCCGTCAGAGGCCTCCTCAGATACCATGCTGTGTGCACACTGTAGCTGTGTCATAGCATGTGAGGGTTGGTTGTTCCTTTGTATTGATGAAGAGAACAGTAGTGTGAACTGACTTGAAGGACATTGTTGGGATAGCTGTTGGAGTTCTGCTGCTATAATTATTGTGAAAACTATGTCTGTGGTAGGTCTTTGTATGGACACAAGGTTCTATTTTCTGACTAACTTGCCCAGGAGTACAGTTGAGTGTGGTGTAGTGCCCACACTGCTAGTCTCGTGGTTTCATGTGTATGTGTACATGTGTGTTTGTTCAGATGCATCTAGAGAGGCCTGAGGGAAACATTGGGTATTTGTTACTCCAGCACACACAGTCCACCGACCTGGAACTGAACGTGTAAACTAGACTGGCTAGCTAACAAGCCCCAGAAATCTGCCTGTCTCTCTACTCCATGGGTGCTGAGATTACAAAAGCATGCCTGTTTGCTTGTTTGTTTGTCTGTCTGTTTGTTTAAGAGCACATGCCATGAGGATCAACCCCAACTCTTTGTACTCAGAGGACAAGCACTTTGTTGACTGGGTTTTCTTCCCAGGAACTCAAGTAGGGCAGGGTCCTGGAAGTAGAAGCTGATGGAGACATGGAGGGGTGCTGCATTGCTTCTCATAGCTTACCTATTCTGCCTGCTTTCCTATAGAACCCAGTGTGGTCTGGGCTCTCAAAGGGCTTGGGCACCCCCTATCAATCACTAATTACTGTGGGTTCAAAGAAGCTATTGATTCTGAAGTAGTTGGATTGAGTTGACTGTTTTTAAAAATCTGTTTGGATTTTAATTGTGCTGCAGAAGTTATAGTAACAAACATTTGGTTTTGTACAGACATTATTTCCACTCTGGTGGATAATCTCAATAAAGGTCATATCCCAAACTAAAAAGAAGAAAAAGGAAAAAAAAGAAAAGAAAAGAAAAGAAAATGCTACACAACCAGATTTTATAGAGGCATTTTCTCAGTTTAGGTTCCCTCTAGCTGGTGTCAAATTAAACTAAACTAGCCAGCACGTCTGTGTTCCTTTCCCCTATTCTTTTTTTTTTTTTAAAGATTTATTTATTTGTTATATATAAGTACACTGTAGCTTGTCTTCAGACATTCCAGAATAGGGCATCAGATTCCGTTATGGATGGCCGTGAGCCACCATGTGGTTTGCTGGGATTTGAACTCAGGACCTTCAGGAGAGCAGACAGTGATCTTAACACACTGAGCCATCTCTCCAGCCCCCTTTCCCTTATTCTTAGTTGGATTGCTTTTACTGTTTGTTTTCACTGTGCTTACAAGTCTGCTCTCTGACCCTGGCTCTATACATGGCCTTCCTTGTTCACACTTCATCTTTTAATCCTTTACACCAAGTTTTTCATAGAGCAATAGGTTGAAATTTTAAGCTAGCATACTAATTTTTTTTTTCTTTTTTCTTTTTGCTCTTTAGGTTCTGCTTTGGGTGTCATCTAATTAGGAATTTTTCTTACCTCCAGTTTTCCTAGGAGAAAAGGATTTTCTCCTTTTACTTATTATTTTTTTTTTTTAAATCTCAGCACTTGTGAGACCAAGGTAGGAGGATGGATTGCAGGTTTGAGGCTAGTCTAAGATACATTGCAAAACCTTGCCCCAGAAAACCAACCAGTTAGACAAAATGTCTTTCTGCACTTAAATCTTGTGTTTTCATATTGGTCGGACCCTTTTTTTCTGCTTGCCTGATACTGATAGGTATGTAGCAACAATGGAATTTTCTGCCTTGGTCTTGTATTCTACTGTCCTGCTGAACTGTTATTTCCAGGATGGATTCCTTGTGATTATTTTTTTCTACATAGGCAGCTGAGTTGTTTGTAAGTAGTAATACTTTTTAAAAAAAATTTGTTCTTCATGCATACTATTCAGAATAGTGTTATCTATCAGCAGTGGTGATAGAAACAGAACAGGGAGACGGAGGATGATGATGTCTGCTGCCTCACCAACTGCAGAAAGAAACTAGTTAGCTCTCACCATTAGCTTGTGTGTAGTTGTCCTTGAAAGTATTCCACAGAGAATCTAGGCTATTCTTTTTTTTTTTTTTTTTTTTTTTTTTTTTTCCGAGACAGAAACGGGTTTCTCTGTATAGCCCTGGCTGTCCTGGAACTCACTCTGTAGACCAGGCTGGCCTAGAACTCAGAAATCCACCTGCCTCTGCCTCCCAAGTGCTGGGATTAAAGGCTTGCGCCACTACCGCCCAGCTAGGCTACTCTTATGGCTATTTTGCTGAGGGTTTCTTCATGAACTTTTGTCAAGTGCCTTTTCTGTATGGATTTTACTGTTGTGTGGCTTTTGCTCTATAGCCTAATGGATTACAGAGATGGGCTGTAGTGAACTTCCCTTTTATGTCTAGATTTCCTGTTACTGTAAGCAGTCCTCCACTTCTCTGAGTAGTCTTTAGGCTGTACCCTCTTTCTGAACTTTCTTCTTCCCTTGGTATTAGAGACAGCACTCCATTGTACATCTGTCCTCAGAATTCCATAGTGCTCAGGAAAAGTGTTCCAAGTTTCCCCTATGTACAACATTGATTTCCTTGTTCATGTGTTTATAGTCAGTGAGTTAATGGTTGGCTGTGAACTGATATCTCCTTAAGGGTCTGTCCATTTGCCTTCAGCACAGCGGGGTGTTAGCATCTACTGCCTCCTTCCAGCCTGCCTCTGGATTTGTGTTTTGCCTCCCCTCTCTCATTTCCAGGTGCTCATTGCTCTGTTGCTAAGCTGTGAAGGATATCTGCTGACTCACTGCCCTTGATCTGTTTTCCATGTTTTCCTGAGATTACTATTTTTAGTCATTGCATCACACCTTTAACACATGTGCCTGTATTTCTGTCTTTTCACATAGTCTTTTCTGATCTGATTTCTGCTCTTCTTTTTATCCCCAGTCCTTCCCAGCTCTTCAGAGTTGTCTTTCTGTCTTATCAAGGGTGAAAGGTACCTGTTGCCCATTGCATGCTTTGTACAGGTTTGACTCTGAACGTCGTGTAGTCTTGAATTGGGCTCATATTGTTTCCATGTGACTGTGGTTCCCAGTATGAACACAAGATAACCAGTCACTTGAGGGGAAACCGGTCTGGCTGCAAGGTCATTATCCTCAGCTCCTTCTACCCTCTGGTGTCCAGTGTGCTAGGTGCCACCTTTCAGCATTGCTTATTCAGCTTTTTGTTGTTTCGTACTTGTCTACAGTGACATGCAATTATCTAGCTTTTATCAATTAAGTGAAACACAGTTCTAGAAAGTGGAAACACATGTATAACCTTTGCTTTAGAAATCTTTATAATCCAGTCCCAGACCACTGCCCCACCTGCCATATCCCAGTCAAATTTCCCCTTAAACACTGGGCTCAGTTCAGAAGTCATCTCAGTGGACTTCAACTTCATTCCACGATTAATTTCATATTTCCTTTGTTTTCTTGCTGTTTAGTATTCTCTGATATCTTTGTGGTAGCATGATACCAGTTTGGACCTTTTGTTGTTGCTTTGTTTTGTTTCGAAACAAGGTTTTATTATGTAGCTCTAGTGTTGTGTAGAGACCAGGCTGGCCCCCAAATCAGAGATCTGCCAGCCTCTGCCTCCCGCTCACTAGGATGAAAGGTGTGCGCCACTATGCCCGCTCCGGGTGGAGCCTTTAGGGACACTCAGCTCTTGCTCTCCCACCTTCCCCCTCCCTCCCACCCTCCCTCTCCCTCCCTCCCCCACCCTCTCTCTGTTTTTTGTTTTTTTTGAGACAGGGTTTCTCTGTGTAGCCCTGCTTGTCCTGGGACTCACTCTGTAGACCAGTCTGGCCTCCAACTCAGAAATCCGCCTGCCTCTGCCTCCCAAGTGCTGGGATTAAAGGCGTGAGCCACCACTGCCCGGCTCAGCACTGTCTCTTGATGCTTACATTGTACTGACATTTCCTTTTAATGGATTTTCAATCAAACCACTGGCTTATGGGATATATTTAGTAGGAGTAGCTGGTGACAGATTTATTTTATTGATTTGTAATTCTGTATAGATAACTTTACTGTGTCTTTACCAATACTCAGTATATTGTTTTGTTTTCCATTTTTATTTTCTTGTTAGTGAAATTGAGAAGTTCCATCTATACCCTTATTTCTTTCAGAGTTAGTGTTGGCAGTATTTATATGTGGTCATGTTATACTTGTTATACTCTGCCTCCCAAGTGCTGGAATTAAAGGCATGTGCCACCACTCAGTAGACATTTCTTACATAGATTTTAGATTTGAAGGCTGTTTTTTTTATATTGCTCTCTCTTAATATAGTTGTACTCTTGATGTTTCTATCTCTCCTCTGTTTGGCAAAGATTGTGTATGAGATGTGAGGTGGAAGCCAGGTCCCATTTGCATGTGGGTATTTAATTTGCTGTTGCTACAGAGGGTTAGGGAAACCTAACCTAGCTTCCCAAAGTCTTTCCTAGTCCTGAGTGAACATTAGCATGGCCTGGGCTCCTCCTCTTTTCTTTCTTCCTCTTTTGGTTAGTTCTGTCCAGTGTCATACAGTGGTTAATCACTTTTCCAAACTTCTCATTTTTTTCTTTAATTTTTTAGAAATAGTCATTTCTGTAATTTGAAAGCCTCCTCAAATTGAAGCTGCTCCCCTTCCCTCTACTGACTGAAGGCTAGGACTATAGGTATGCACTGCCATACTTGGAGGTTAAAAAAACTATATATGAGTATTTTCTTCTCGAATGAAACCACTTTTTTACATTTCTTTGGAGGTCTAGGATGGTGCTCATGACAGCCAGACTTGGTTACAGGCTTCTTGGTGTTCACTACCTTCTCATAGCCAGGGAGACTCCAGAGAGCTTAGTTTATATAGGGAAAGTCTATTAAATTATTTAGTCGACTTGAAAATAGTAAGGTATTACACTTGAATAGTAAAGGATATTTGTTTAAAAATTAATTACTTTACAGAATATCAGTAATAAAATTAAAGTGAAAGAGTAGCATTACTTTCTGTGTCTTCAGTCTCTGGCTGACTGGTTGGGGGTGGGGGGTGTAGCTGTTTTGCTAGAGGTATATGAAGAAAGCCTAACTCATTACAGACACATACAGCAGGAGAGGCTTACAGGATTGCCATGTCTTCCTTGGCAGTGGCTGGTATAAAGCCTGTGCTCAGCCACTTTAGTTTGCTCCTGCCCTGTGTGCAAAGTTTTAGCATTGTGAGATTGGTTATCTTGGAAATTTTTGGTCCACTGAATTGTGCAGATTTCTTATTCTACGGTGCTAAAAACAGCCACTTTGATTCCACCTTGATCTCAGCATGGTGCCTTTAAGTTAGGAGACTTTGTCAGGCTTTGCAGAGAGTAGAAAGGTTTACTTCTACTTAAAGCTTAGAGTTTAGTATTGGCAGCAACTACAATCAGTTTTCATTGAAATAATTGTCTCCTCTTACTCACTTCTGACAAAATACTATTGACTCTTTGTGAATGTGATTCCATGTGTGTAGAAAAATGTATAAAAATAAAATGGGTCACATACTGAACACATACAAGCCTTTTCTCTCATCACTGTTCCCCAAAAGAGCACATAACAACTATACACCTGTGTTGTTAAGGTACCAGAGTTACCCAAATACGACAGGAAGAGTGTGACAAGGCTCTGTGCAGACACTGTGCTGTCTCTGAAGAGGGTCTCTAGCACCAAGGACCTGCTATCTGCAGGGACCTAGGAATCAAGCCTCAAGTCACTGAGGAATGTCTGACTGCTAGATGTCCACTTCTTACTAATTTTAAGTAAAACTTGGGTTCCAAGAATCCAGTTCAACTGTCCGCTCACAATTAGATGCTTCTCCTGATGCCTAGTCCACTCTGATGTACAACAGAGGTGCTTCATGCATGTCTCCATTTCTCAAAGAATATTTAAGACTAAGGACTTGAATCAGATTGGCCTGTGGGCATGTCTGTGGGACATTTTCTTACTGCTAATTGATGTAAGAAAGCCTCACCCTGATGTGGCTAGTTCTGTCTTTAGGCAGAATGTCCTAGACTGTATCAGAAAGCCAATTAAGCAGAAGCTATGGGCAAGTCAGAACAATGTTCTTTCAAAGGTGATTCTCACCCTTTGGATCTTGACCACTTTGGCAAACCTCTGTCTCCAAAAACATTTACATTACAATTCATAACAATAGCAAAATTGCAGTTATGAAGTAGCAATGCAAATAATTTTGTGGTTGGGGGTCACCACAGTATGAAGAACTGTTTTACAGGGTCACACCAGGAGGATTGAGAGCCACTGATCTATTTATGGTTTCTGCTACAAACTCTTGAGTTTGTCCTACTTTCATTTGGTGATTGCTTTTCTCTTTATCTCCTAAGTCCCCTTTAGTCATAGTACATGCCACAGCAACAGAAAAGCAAACAAGGACAAGTGAGTGTGAAAGACTTGCCTCCAGCCCAGTGTTACCTCCTACTACACTGTCAACACCCTGGAGTGCACAGCACACTCAGCATCTTAACAATATGGGGAAAATAGGTTGGTCTCAAAGACCCCGAAAACTCAAAATGGTCAAGTTTTGACTATTGTCAAAACTGTAAGAACCATTTCATTGTAGCAGCTGAGGTTGTAACAGATTCATAAAGGGCCAGAGAGGCTGCACGATGGTCTTGATGGCAGTTGCAGTGAAGACAGCCTGACAGAGGCCATGGGGTTGGGATATAGCTCTGTTCAGTGCATGCTAGAGACCCTCAATTTTATCCTGTAACAAGAAAGCAAATGGTGATATTAGCTGCATTTAGTAAAATGGAATGACTCTCAAATCTTAATTACAAATAAATTTTAAATATTACAATTTTTAAAATAATTTTTTAGACTTTTAATTTTTTATGTGTATGAATGTTTTGCCCACATGCATGTGTGTGCATCTTGTTTGTGCCTAGCAGCTGCAGAAGTCAGAAGGGCTTTTGGATCCCTAGCAACATGACTTACAGATGATTGTAAGCCACCACATAGGTGCTAAAAATTGAACCTAGTTTCTCTGCAAGAACAACAAGTGCTCTTAAACACTGAACTCTCTCTCCAGCCTAATGTCACAATATAATAACCTTTTGATCCTTCCCCTTCAAGCATTAATGTATAAAACCCATTCTTAGTTCTCATGTAGACACAGGAAGCAGGCTGAATCTGATCTGGGGGCCTGTATTAGTAGGACTTAATGTCATTCCTTTACAGAGATGAAGACAAGGGCCCACAGTAGTTTTTGCATTCATTAAAATATGTTTATTCACTGATAAAGTCTTTTTTTAAAAATATTTATTTATTTTATGTGTATGAGTACATTGTAGCTGTACAGATGGCCATGAGCCATCATGTAGCTGCTGGGAATTGAACTCGGGACTTCTGCTCGCTCTGGCATGATACACTGTAGCTGTCTTAAGATGCACCATAAGAGGGCGTTAGATCTCATTATGGATGGTTATGAGCCACCATGTGGTTGCTGGAATCCGAACTCAAGACCTTCGGAAGAGCAGTCAGTGCTCTTACCCGCTAAGCCATCTCGCCAGCCCACTGATAAAGTCTTATTGATGATGTAGCCATATTCCCACCACCCCCAGGCCCCCAATTCTGTTAAGAGTGGCTTATTAATCCTTTCTGGTGTCTGAGAATTCCCGTGTGATTGGGTCTCCCCGAACAGAGGACCTGGCTCCTGCAAGTGTTTGAACTATGGCTCACTCCTCCTTTGTAGCCCCAGTCAGACTGTCCTATTTGTTGATGTTCTGTTGTCTGTATGAGAGGGTGACTTCCTAATACTCAAGTGTTTTCCTCTCATTTGTTAATTTTGTTGTTGACAACTTCTCTGTTGTAGCCATAACTGTCCCAGAATGTGTTCTGTAGATCAGGCTTGCCTTGAACTCAGAGGGATCCTCCTGTTTCTCCCTCTGGAGCGCTGGTGTGTGTGTGTGTGTGGTGTGTGTGTGTGTGTGTGTGTGTGTATACACGTTTTAAGATTTATTTATTTATCACATGTATGTACACTGTAGCTGTCTTTAGGCACTCCAGAAGAAGGAGTCATCTCATTACAGATGGTTGTGAGCCAGCATGTGGTTGCTGGGATTTGAACTCAGGACCTTTGGAAGAGCAGTCAGTGCTTTTAACCGCTGAGCCATCTCTCCAGCCCTGGAGTGCTGGTATTAAAGGTGCACACCATTTTAGCCAGGCTCAGTTGCTAATATATGAATTCTGTAGCTTCTCACTGACTTTCTAGACTGTACTGACACTTGGACTTGTTTCTAGTTCTTGGTTTTTTTATGGCTCTGTGTCTGTAATCCTATGGATTCCTAGGCATGAGCAAATTCATTTTGGAGTTTGAAGTCCTGAATTTTCTGCACTCTGCTCTGGCTTTGTGTGCCATGTTTATGTTGGTCTTCCCCTTAACAGCTTTGCTCTTTTGTATGCCTGCAGCTCCTATGGATAAGGTGTTCAGGAGGCTGACAGACTATCCTTGGCTGATGGTAGGTGTAGATAGTACTAGGCACTGGATTTAGACCAGTTATGGCTGGGCCTGCTTTCTAGACAGTGGGCTTGGCCAGAGCCTCCCCCATCTTGTGACCATGGGTTTCTAGCCCCTTGAGAACTTCTGTGTGCTGTGCCTTGTTCACTTTGTCACAAACCACTAATGGGGGGGGGGTCTCTTTCTGTCAGAAAGCTGCCTACAGTTTTGTGATTTCTGTCCTTGTTTTAGGGGAATGTAACTGTGCGATAGTAAGCTAAAGATAGAAGGTGTCTTTGCCTTTCACAGGCCAGAATGAAAGAATGCCCTGTGCTGTATCTTGTCAGAGCCAAGATCAGTGATAGGTCATTATTCTCTTCTCTGATGGTATTGCTGTGGAGCCCTTTCAGCTGAAACTTACATAGCTCTGTCAGAAAGTACTTGCCTAACTTTGCTAAGCTCAAGTTTGTTCTTTAGCACCTAAAAGTAAGTGGTGAATGCTGGGCATGGTGACACATACCTTTCATTCCCATCATTAGGAAGCAGAGGCAGGCAGATCTCCATGAGTTGTTCTACATAGTGAATTTCATCTTTTTTTTTTTTTTTTTAAAGACCAAAAAATTGAGTCTCACTATTTAACCTATTTATCGAGGTGGCTCAATCTCAAAATGATCTGCCTGCTCTCCTGGACTTGCTTTGTATATCTGACTGGCCTTGAACTCAGAGATTTGCTTGCCTCTGCCTCCCGAGTGCTAGGATTAAAGGCCACCACACCCGGCCAAGACATCTCACTTTTATAGTTGGAAATGCAGAGTGGAGAAACCACAGCTCCGTGTGTAGCACTGTAGGGACATGGATGGGAACATCAGCACCTGCTGGGGGAGGGGTCAGGCAAGGATGGCCTGGCCTGCCGTGGTTTTTACTTTAAAGTAAAATTGTTTTTGTTGTAGTTGTTTTTTAAATTTTGTTTGTTTGTTTGTTTATTGTGTGTTAGTACACTGTAGCTGTACAGATGGCTGTGAGCCATCATGTGGCTGCTGGGAATTGAACTCGGGACCTCTGCTTGCTCCGGCCCCGCTCGCTCTGGTGTAATACACTGTAGCTGTTTTTAGATGCACCAGAAGAGGGCATCAGATCTCATTACGGGTGGTTGTGAGCCACCATGTGGTTGCTGGGATTTGAGCTCAGGACCTTCAGAAGAGTAGTCAGTGCTCTTACCCGCTGAGCCATCTTGCCAGCCTGTTTCTTGTTGTTTGAGACAGGGTTTCTGTGCAACTTGGACACAAACTAATCACCTGGGAAGAGGGACTCTCAATTGAGGAATTGAATTGCCCCGATCAGATTGGCTTGTGGGCATGTCTGGGGGGTGGGGGGCATTTTCTTGACTAATGCTTAATGGGGAAAGGCTAGGTCCACTATGGGTAGTGCCACCCCTGAGTTATATATAAAAAAGCAAGCCATGAAAGAAGTCAATAAAAAGTGTTTCTTAGTGGTTTCTGCCCTTGAGGTACTGCTTAGCAACCCTCCATGATGGGCTGTGAAGTATGAGATGAAGTAAGCTGTAGGCCTGTTTTTTGGGCTACTTTATTGGGTTCTGTTATCTACCACCCTTCCAACCCCTCAACCCTAAGTAGGAGAGAAACGTTAGAGGGGAAAGGGGGTATAGACCTACTTCTTTAGACTATTTCCTGATGATTAGGGGTGTTGGGTTCCTTGGGGCAAGTCCAGTTTACATAGTCAGGATATCTCCAACCAGCAAATCCCACAATAGTGAAAGCAGCAGCAGATAGCAGCCATAGCCACAGGCCTTCTTCCACAGAGTCCTCAGAATTCAAAAGATAAACTATTTGCAACTGTCAGAATCACACCCCTCCTAGAGCTGGAGACAGTCATCATTAGTGGCTGTGGACAATTTGAAGCAGCCCCAAACATACCTCACACCTGGGTTAACAAAAACATACGTAACTTATCCTGGTTTTTAACGAAACCAAAATTCTCACCACAAAGCTCTTTTCCTCCCTAGGCTGCTTTTGATTAGAATGTTTATCACAGCAACAAAAAACAAACTAGGGCAGTTTCTTCAGCCCAGGCTCATTGCCATGTAGTTTATACTGGCCCCAGATAAGGGATTCTCCTCCTACCTCAGCATCCATAATGTTGCTATTCTGGGCAAGTACCATAGTGCCTGCCTGCCTGACTCCTCCAAATAATGCTCTTAGGCCAGTTAAACATCGAGAAACTACTTGAGAGTTTTTATCATTTATTACAGAGAAGTAAGATAAGATCATGATGTTGTGCAGAAGTGTTTGTGGGTGTGGAGCGCACGAGAGTGAGTGTAGATGTTCATGTGGAGGCTAGAGCAGGACAGGAGTGTCCCCTTGGCACTGTTGTATTGCCTTTAGACAGGGCTTCTCACTCAACTGAAAACTCAACATCCTTGGCTAGGCTTTGTGGCCAGAGATCTCTCAGGCTCTTCCAATCTCACAGCTCCATCTCCTCCCTCTAATGCTGGGCCGCAGCATGCACAGCCTGACTTTTACTTGGGTGCTGGAAATTCACACTCAGATCCTCGTAATTGCAGAGCTCATGCTCCTCCCCACTGAGCCATCTTTCCAGTCCCCAAGTCTTGAGGTTTAGAAGCAATCCTTCCTACATGGTGAGATCAAGCTTAATTTCAGGAAGACAAGGAAGAGCTAGGACAAGGCTGCTGTCTATAGGCTTAGATTTATCAGAAAATGCTTTGACTATATAAGGGAAGATTGTCCAAAACACTGCTTGTGGCTTGGCTGGCAGAAAAAAGGTTTTTATTTTGTTGTGTTGTGTTACTGTTATTTTTGTAATACTTGGACTTATACATATGCTAGCTAAACTTTTAAAACTTTGCTTTTTTAAATTTTGACATAAGGTTTCATTAAGTTGTCCAGACTGACCTTGAACTTATGATCTTTCTGCCTCAGTCTCCACATATCTCGCGTGTGCGCTCTCTCTCTCTCTCTCTCTCTCTCTCTCTGTGTGTGTGTGTGTGTGTGTGTGTGTGTGTGTGTGTGTAAACACTGACTATGAAAGAAGCTATTGAGCAAATGTTCTTTTCCCTATTCTGTCAGAATAACTGAAACCTGTGGTAGGACAAAGCATGGAAAGAGAAAACCAGAATGAGACTTGAGAGGGAAAGTGTTCTATTTCACTTTGGACAGTTTGAAGACCCAACAGAGGAGGAAGGCAGGACAGAACAATCAGGATCAGCTAGTTTGAATAACCCTTCAAACTAGGATGGACTCTAGCTGATTGGTGTCTGTCTGTCCTGGGTAGTTAAGGCAAGGATCTATTGGCTTGTGCGTGACGAGATGCTAGTTGGCTTGCATGAGATCTTGGTTATCTCTAAAATTTGGTATCTGTCCAGCAAGCTTTTCAGGATGCCAAGTTACAGAAAATAAAGTATGCAATTAATTCAGTATGTGTCTTAAGGTATTCTCAGAGAGAGAGGCCAGAGCCTTGAACCCAGATGAAGAATCAGGGTCCATGAACATGGAGTGGGGCCTGAAGCAGCCTGCACATCCTCTAGGGACTCCTCTTTAGTTATCACATAACTGTGTGTACCACTTATGTTTTATTAGGGAATTTTATAGACTTAAACCAGTGTGTTTTATTTAAAGTAGATTATTTCTCTTCCTACTTTCTATATAGCGCTCTGAAGAGCAAGAGAGTTTTGAAGTTGGTGGATGGATGTTAGAAGCTAAGCTGATGAAAAAGATATGATCTCTTGGAATTAAGGGCCAGGGCATTCACTGCTCTGGGTATTCACCCGACCTTGCTTGTGAGGATGACAGTATTCAGAGGAAGAACAGAGTTCTAGACCCACTTAGACCCACCCCGTTGTGATTTAGAGGGGGTCTATGTCGTGTTACGTCATATGTATATGTCTATATTAAAGGGGTCCAGGTATCCAGTACTGGTGGCTGCTCCCCAGAATAGACTTTCAAGATCCTCAGGTCATTCCTTTCTCCTGTCATGAGCTTATTTACTCTGCTACCCTTATGTAGCATAACTAGTGCTGCTGCTGCTGCTGCTCCTCCTCCTCCTCCTCCTCCTCCTTCTCCTTCTGAGAGCCACCTCTGGAAATAGCCCTCCCTGGCTCAGCTCCCTACCCAGAGTGAAGCTATTGGCTACTCAGGTCAAAGCAACTGAATATCTTGGTTGGTCAGTCTGTGTGGTGCCCTATTAAGTTGGGCAGGTTTTATGTTTTGGGTACAATGACTTTTAACCTTCTACATCTTTTCTTTTGAAACAGACAGTTGATGATGAAGCAATAGCAGCATAAATGAAGATCAAGTAAGGGGAGAAGAACGATGCCCAAGGGTGGGTGTTCTAAAACACCACAGCAAGAAGACTTTTCTCTCAGCAACGACATGGTGGAGAAACAAACTGGGAAAAAGGTAACCCCTGGCTTGCCCTAACCTCCCCTTGCCTCTCCTGGATCATTAAGATCCAGGGTAAGAGCTAAAGACAATACTCATACCATGTGCTTACAGAGCCAGGTCATTATTCTGACCTTGGCTGGCTTTGTGAGGCCTTTGCTCTCAGGAGTGTCCAGTTCTCTTGTGATTGGTTATGCAAGAGCCATTCATTCACTGAAGAGTTCCTGCTTAATTAAGTTTGTCATAAACAAACCCCCAGTAGACTTGTATATAGAATTCGCCCTTCTGTGTCCTCAGAACCCTAAGATATATTGTCATGTTTTCAGTGAGACAGTTAACTGGCTGTAAATACTGCTTAGACATTTGCTTTCAAATTTTGTTAATTCAAAACAATAGTAGACTTGGGTGGTGGTGGGGAAGCAGAGTTGGAGGACATCCTGATCTGCAAAGCAAGTTCCAGGACAACCAGGGCTACACAGAGAAATCATGTATCTAAAAGAAAAACGGAGAAATAAAAGAATAATAATAAAACACAATGTAACTCTAAATTGCCATAGTTAGTCAGTGTACTTTTGACATCAGATTCTGGGGTACATACTTCCTGGCCTAAAGGGAAGATTCCAAAAACAAGAAGTTAGAATTGGACAGATCAGGGCAAAGCTTTGCCTTAACATATGTGTTTAGTTGCTTGTTTATGATTGCATGACTATTACCAAGCCCATGAGTTGTCCTGGAACTGTGTTTCTTCACTGTGGTACAACAGCTTCTCAGCCAGTGAGATGAAGTCTGACACACCCTCAGAATTGACCTCATGTTTGTAAGGTGATTTCCCTCAAGTTCACCTTGCTGCGGTTCCTGGTCACTCTGCCTGATCGTCTTGATGTCTGTTCTAGCCCGTGTCTGAGAGGGTCCCAGCTCTTGTCTGCTGTCAGTCTGTCGGTGACCATTCATTCTGATTCTTCCTGCATGTTGATAATACTCTCCTTGTAATTATTAGCAGGTGTTCTACATGTACACACTGCAGAGCCAGATGATCTGCTCATTCAGTTCAACATGAAGTGGTTTGTGAACATGGACATATTTAGGTGCTGTTAAAAAAGAAAAGAGAGATGCCTCTGGGACCCTTGAATATCTATGTAGCATGAATGTACTTTTGGTTTTGGTTTCACACTGAATAGATGCAAAGGCATGGTTTTCAGGTATATTCATAGAAGTTTCCATGCAACAAAGTCAGAAACAGAGGAAAGGCTTCATTGTTCTTTCCTAGACTTTTTTTTTTTTAAAGATTCTCACTAACCTGGCTTCAGAGACAACCAAACAGTTCAGTCTGTGGGCATTCAAATCAGAGCAGTGCCCTACTTCTACAGTCTTGTGTTTGAGCCTTGGAGGGACCCTTACTCAGACACAGCCATCTTCCTGTCTTAGTGCAGCTCCTGCTTTAGCCTACTCTTCACCTCAGAACCCACAGCATCACAGCATCCCCTGGAACATGACAGCTGAACTGGGTGACAGTGTGGAGCACTTTGCACTTAACTAACCAAGTCTCCCCCTCCCTTCTCTGAGTTTCCATCACTACCTTCTGAGGCCTCAGTTTAAATGCTCTCCATCTTGTCTGACTGTACCTTTCATCTGTTAAAGAACTCTCCAGAGGGGGGGGGGG
>NW_022196905.1:261344225-261377244 GCF_008632895.1 Mastomys coucha | reverse complement strand
GGGGGGGAGGGAGGGAGACAGAGGGAGAGAGATGGGATGGGATGGGAGGGAGGGAGGGCCCTGCCATTTGGCTAGACTGACAAGGATGAAGAAGCTCTTCCCAGAATTAGTTCTTCGGTGTGGATCCCACAAGTTGTCACGAAAGAAGCTGTGCCTTTCAGGTGTATGGCACATGGCCTGATAGGAATGGGTAAAAGGGCGAGAAGGTCTTAGTCAGGGTCCAGGAGGCAGGCTGATCTATAGAGAGTAGTAGGCTGCAGTGGAGCCATGATGAAAGCTGTAGAGATTGGGCTATGTTAGCCTCCTAGCAACCCCTTTATTCCTGATGTTCCTGGTGTTCCAGGTCCAGGAACATGGAGATGTTTCAGGTTGGTCGAGGTTAACTCTGGAGAAGACACATGTGGTATTGAGCTGAGTTATTCCTGAGACTACAGAACCTGGACTATGTACTAACTGTGGGCGGTGTACATGAATTGGCCTTTTCTGGAGATTGTAACTGTGAAATTACTGTGTTACGCTGCTGGCCATGCTTAGCAATAGTGGATCTTTCCTAGCTTATCTGGTCACTCAGTGTGGAACCTAGAAAGAGCAGTCCAAGTTGGAGTACTTAGGTGTCTATTCTTTAGGGACTACAAAGGAATGGTGCATGAAGGAGGTCTGCTAGTGACAGGACACTGACTGGCTCTGGTTACACTGAATTTACTTCCTCATATACAGGTGCATGTTATCAAATGCAACATATTTTTAAACTTTTACTGTATGTGAAATATTTGTGAAAGGAAAGAGCTTCTGTCACATATCTTGCTACAGACCCATTAGTGCTACAAGCTGGCATGTAGAAAAGAAAGTGCCAAGCATTTCTGGAACATCCATATACTGCATACTGAAATAGCCGCAGTAGGAACCGTCAGGTTTCCTGCTCTGATGATCATGCTCAGTCCACAGAGCTAGATGGCTGCTGTTATCCAAGGCCCCTCAGCGGGAAGTGATACCTCACATCCAGTTCAGGCTCATTCTCATTCTCCTGTGACAGATGGTAATCTGTTTCAGCAGAAACCTCTCTGAGAAGAAAATGCAAAAGCAGCCTCCTCTGGGATTCTCAGAGGGTATTCTAGACTGAGAACTTACCTCATGCAGACTGGTGAGCAGGAGGCGGCTCTAAGGGTGGGCACCTGCCTCTGCTTAATTAGGCCCCCCAAGGATAGCACATCCCCCAGTTTGCAAACTATTTATATGTACCCTGTATGCCATAATACCTAGTGGCTCTTTGCAATACCATAGCATCCTTGTAGGGCCCATTGTTGCTCCAGGACAAACACAAACTCACCCCTTAACTGAATCTGATGGCTGCTCCCTGGGGCTGAAGCTCACCCTAAGAGGAGCCCACATGAGTGCCACCAACGGGGCAACAGCTTCAGTCAGACTGTTGGTCCTGTAATTTTTTTTTTCCTTTCTTTCCGGGAGTGTTCTTCAAGTCTGTATATGAAATGTGGTCTACCCCTGACAGACAGGAGGTACGGGGACTGTGCCCAAGAGCAGGATGCTAGAAAGATTGAAATGGATCCTGATTGACTCTCCTAAACCTTAGCTAGGTATGAGTTAATGATGGCAGTGGCAGAGAGGCTGGGCTGTGTGTAAGACCCCGATGAGCCTTAGCTTACTGGAGACCCCTTGAGTGAATCACATGGAGCCTGATCGATGCAAACAACATGAGGATTTTTATTTCAGTACACTGAGGCAGGAAAGGAGGCGACCCCACACAGCTTGTTCAGTGAGCTTTTATACAATTTTCAGGGCAGCAGCCATTAGACACAATGTGATTGGTAGAACAGTGTTGACTTTTTAAACTGATTGGTCTTAAGGAAATGAGGTGGCAAGGACTTCCCTTGTCTGAAAGTGGGCAAAGGTCCACCCTGTGGAATGTGCCCCCACCCACAGGTAGTTTCTCACCCTGTGATTTGAGGAATGTTAATTAGCCTTTCCCTTCCAGAGAGTTCCTCTACCTTCCTAAAGTTCCTGAGCTTATCTTATTAAGGAAATTCATGGCCTCCCGGTGTTTTTCTGAGATGTCCCTGTTTACTCTGATCTCACAGTGTTCCACATGGACTTCTAGATTGTGAGTTTTGTCCTTTGGGCTTTCTGTTTATCCTTTTGCTATAGTAGAAGAGAAGAATCAAGCATGGCTATGCAGGGTTTCTTTCCCAAAACCATTTCTGGGGCTGGCTGACACAGGGAAGGAGAGCAAACCACTGAAAACTTAAGTGGCTTCTCCAGTATGCTGCTCCTACCCCCATTCAAATCAGTCAGTGCCCTAAAGCACTCCCCCCTGACACTAGCTGCTCATTATCATTCTGAACTTCACAGAGAGCTCTTTGGGTGTTACATTCCTGGTCAGTCCCCATTTCTCCAACAGTAACACACATGCCATGACTGATTTTAATAATATTTAAATCATGAATGTTTTAATATTTAATATAATACTAAAATACGTATAAAATATACCTAACACATAGAAAGTGGCTCAGAAAGTCCCTCATGCTAAGTAAGGCCTTCCTGGTGGGCTGAGTCCCACAGCTCCACCGTGGCTTCCGTTGAGGTTGCTCTGATTTCCTTTAACTGTTTTTTTGATGATTTTATTATTATTGTGTGCACGTGTGTGTGTGTGTGTGTGTGTGTGGAGGCTTTCCAATTTATTTTGACCAAGATTGGTTAAAGACAGAGCCCATACACATCCTTCTCAAATATGTGGAAGTCTTTGATTGATTAGGGGAGGTTCCTACACACATCCTCCTCAATTATGTGAATGTCAAAGGACAGTTTGTAGGCATAAGTCCTGGGACCATTGGGTTTGTCAACAGACACTGTGTACACTGAGACATCTCATAGCCTTAAGCTTTATTTTTTGAGACAAGGTCTTTTACTGACCCGGGAACTCACTAATTTGTCTAGACCTGCTGGCCAACAGGCCTCAGGTATGTCTTACAGTCTCCAATGTTGGGGTTATAAATTCATACTCCTGGCTTTTTATATAGGTGCTGGAGATCTGAACTCAAGTCTGCATGCTTCTACAACAAACACTTTAGGTAGACTAAGCCATTTCCTCCAGCCCTTGATTTATGTTTCCTTCCATAATCCACAATTTTCTTAAAATCATAGTCACTTGCAAGGTCACAGAACTTTTCCTTGTATTTTTTTTTCCTTAAGTTTATGACATCAGTTAACATAGCAAAAACTTTTGGCCAAATTTAACAATTATTTATTACAATTTGTTCAACAAAAATGGAGGGAATTACCTGTGTGCCATCATCATTTAATGACAGAGGCTGAACTCTGTATAAGGTTGGATACAAAACAGAAAGACACCTAGAGTCTCCACTGCTGACAGGTTTATGCTGCATGCGTTAGCTAGCACAATAGCAAAATAAAAGCAAAGGTTGGAAAAGAGAGAATAAACTTACTTTATTCCAGGATATCTACAGAATTGCACAAAAGCTACAAGAATTAATGGTTTGGACAAAGTGTCACAGTGCAAATCTATTCTATAAAATTTACTTCTAAATATAATTAATGAGAATCAGGGATTGAAATTTTAAAATATATTTATAGCTGGATGTGATGATTACACATCAGTAATCCCACCTCTGGTAGGAGTGCCAAGAGTTCAGGGTCAGGCTGTGCTACATAAACACTGTTAGACCATTTCTCAAACAAAAATATCTCCAGGGAATTCACTTTTCTCTTAAGGCCATTGAGGGTACCTGCATATTAAACCCACCCCCACCCCCACCAACACTTGTGTGCGCGCACACACAGAGGCACACTTGACTGTATGCACACACACACAACTAAAAATAAAGTAAAATTTGCCAGACTTGGAGGCACACTCAAAAGGAAGGGGTGGAAGTCAATCTGGTAATTGTTTTAAAACAAATTATTTGGAGAATTTGTTAAACAATGCTGAAAATTGCTGAGATATTAGGAAGACCTAAATAATTGCATCCATAAGGAAATTGTCTTTTAGATGTATTCCTTCCCACTTTGTATATACATTCAACATAATAAAGGCCTGTAAGGACTTCAGTGGCAAGAACCTCCACTGAAGGTGCTGGGGTGGTTTGTTTTTGAGAGGGTGAGCTACTTGGTTCATAAGTTTGAGTTGATGGTGTCTAATATATGTTCAAGATATTCTAACCTAAGGAGTGGTCATTCTGTAACATTTACAGTTAGTCTCACTACAATTATCATTTTACAGTGGAGAATGCTCAGAGAGCTTGTCTTTTCCCAGTTGCAGAACAACATTTTGTGTCTACATTCACTTTCAAGAACCTCTTTCTATTGGGGATGGAAGGGTGGCATTTCAAGACAGGGTTTCTTTGTCTTGAACAGTCCTGACCTTCATGGAACTAACTTGCTTGAACTTAGAGATCTAGAGATCTGCCTGCTTCTTCCTCCCGAGTACTGGGATTAAAGGCAGGCACCACCACAGCCTTGCTCAAGAACTTCATTTTTAAGTACTCATCCTATTCTTTTGAACTCTAAATCTGTTATAGATAAAGAGGGTAGTTATCCTCCCTCCCCCATTTTGTTTTGTTTGTGTTCATGCATGGTTTGTGTTTGTGTACATAGAGGCATTAATGGAAGAGGCTCACACTTTCAGAGAGTTTAGCCTGTAGACTTTGTGCCCTACTCCTGATGGCATGGATGAGGAAAAGAGAGCATCCTGGCAAGAGGGCATAGTGCTCGCCTCTTGGTAGGAAAGAAAAAGGAGAAGGTAGGACAGATAAGACACTCCTTCAGAGTGCACCCCCAGTGACTTATTACTTCTAATAGGCCACTCTCCCCACTCACCTGTTAGTTTCAAACTCACTGGTGGATCATCATGTCCACCTGTTGCTAGCACACTACTCAGCTGGGCACTGAGCCTTTGTACACTACTTTATCTAAACTATAATGCTATACTTGTGTTCCCCTGCCAGTGTTACCTACCCTGGCAGTAGGTAGTTACCTAGGCAAGGAGCTGGGAGTTTTTATGTATGTTGTTAAAATGTGAAACTTTTTAGTGACACACATGCAACTTCCATTTCACCTACTTTTTTTTAAAAAATTCTTTAAATTAGATTTATTCATTGTATCTTATCTATGAGTGGTTTGCTTTCATATATGTTTGTGTGTCGTGCTCAGGCTTGGTGCCTACAGATGTCAGAATGGGGCATCAGGTCCTTGGAACTTGAGTTACAGTTATTTGTGAATACCATGTGGGTGCTGGGAGTCAAACCCAATATTCAACAAACTCAACATGTACTCTTAATCTCTGAGCCATCTTTCCAGCCCCTTCTATTTCCCTTTAAATACAAATATCAGTTACCATTCAGACTAAGGCATTCGGTGTTTCTAGAACAGCCTTCAGGTTCTATCATATCTCAGTGTTCATATGCACCAGCAGGTACATGGTGGTGTTTTTTCTGAGACCCTGTGCTTGGCTGGTACAAAGGTTGCCACCACCTGTGAGGGAGCTCAGGGCCAAAACTAGTTGTACTTTGTCCAGATGATTGGAGTTGATAAACTTTACTTATAGCCCCCTTACGTTAGTCTGGGTAGAGAGTAATAGCATTACTCTGCCAGACACTTTGTGTGGCTAGCAGCTCCTTCAACTGCATCTGTCAATGTGAAGGGATCTCCTGCTCCCATCATCATGTTCAGTGTCCCACCTGTGGTTTGCTGTTCTTCACCTTTCCCCTGCCTCAAGGCTCCGTGTTCTGTTGTGTTGTGACTTGAGCCTCAAATAGTGACTTGCTCTTGTGTGGTACATTGTTAAGAAACTACATCCTAGGTGTACATACGCAGTGCATCTAATCCATATTTGTTTTATGAGGCAAACAAATTTCATACTTGCTTATGCCCAACTAAGTGATGACCTGTACTTGTGTTGAGGGGGTGTTTGGAGGAGGCTGGAGAACTCAGGAGCCAGAATAATATAGCTTCTGTGTTATTAGCCCCTAAGAAAGAGACCCTTATTTCTCTTACTTGCAGGCATGCCACCCCACAGTATCTCGGGCCTGGGATGGAATAGAAGGTACAAGCAGGGGGTTAGTCTATCACCCAGGAGGCCCATGTTCTGAATCAGAACAACAAAGCTGCAGCTCACCCAATTATGGTGGGCACAGGAAAGGGATTTGTGGTTGTGAGGATCATCTGGAGCCTTAACCCTTGGGCAATATGCATCTTTAAACTCCGCCAGCACTCAACTTCTATGAGAGTTGTGCTGGGGAGTTTAATTCTAACTTGTAGGGAGAGTTCACTCTTCCTCATTAACAAGTACCACCCCCACCCCACCCCACTCCACCACCCCCTGGGTAGTAGGATGAGGCAGAAAGCAACCTGTGCCTTCATTTGCACAGCAGGTATTTACTAAGAGCCTTTTAGCTAAAGGATAAGCAGCTGCACTGTGGGTCCTGTGGTCAAGGCCAAACCACAGTCAATTCTTTTAGTCCTTGGGAGCTGTGCACATGTGTCCTGGAACAGGAGGTGCTTTCAATTGCCCCAGTAAAATGTTTGCTTTCTTTGGCACATGAAGTAAAGTCATGCCTGACTTGAGGATTTAATCTGGAAATAACTGAAAGCATCACTTTGTTTTGTAGGATAAAGATAAAGTTTCTCTAACCAAGACTCCAAAGCTGGACCGCAGTGATGGAGGGAAGGAGGTGAGAGAACGAGCCACCAAGCGGAAGCTGCCCTTCACTGTGGGGGCCAATGGAGAGCAGAAAGACTCGGACACAGGTACCAGACTGAGTTTAACACTGTATCCATGGAGGAGTCGTGCTGTAGCTATTGCACCAGTCTGTCCAGTGCAGCCCAGGATAATACCAGTAAGGGCAAGAGACAGGCCTCTAGGCCCCCCATGCCCTAGGCATACAGAAGTGCATACAGAGCAGAGGTTCATATAGCTACCAAGGCACATGGAGTTGTTGCAGAACCCAGGGAGAACCCGAGAGTGAGGCAGCTGGTATAACCTTCCTAAGAATGGATAGGTCTAAGAATGCAGATCAGGAGTGTACATGGGTCTGGGTTAGCACCATGGGTTGGGCTGTTCAAGGAGAACCCTGGTGTCTGCTACTGGCTTGAGTATCCTTCTGCATTTGATGATCCTTGTATGCAGACAGGACTCCACTCTACTGGTCATTTCTTACCCGACTCTTTTCTCACTCCCTTCCTTGTTTTTTTTTAAAGGCCTATGGGGTAGTAGAACACCAAAATGACAGAGGAGACCTGGGGTGAACCAACTGAGAGGCTAGGATACTGACATTGGGATGAGGCTGCGTCTAGACACAGTGCATACTTGACCATGCCCACAGGACCCAGGCATAGATGAGGGTTAGCTAAGTGGCTTATCTGTGCCTAGTATTTAAGGCAGTGCTTGATACACATGACTCCTGTAATTTGTGTGTTTTGGGGTGGAAGGTTTGTAGAGACACTTATATGGATGTTCCACCCTCTATCACAGATGCTTCTAAGGAAAAGCAGAAGTATGTGAGTATTTATGGTAGACATACACATGTGGATAGCAGGCTTTCCTACACCTCTGTTCTCTTCTGCCATAATGCAGAGGCTGGGTGGAGTGGAGGGACACAAAGTTCCGTGGAGCTTAGCAGAACATAACCAGAGAAGACCACATCCAACTTGAATGTGTGTGTGCATGTGCGTGTGTGCGCATGTGCAGGGATTGAGGTATAGACTGAAGTGGTGTGGTATAGACACACATTTCTCTGTGGTGTGGTGTAGTGGTCCTTGTGCTGCTCAGGAAAACGTTCTGACTTGTGTTGTGGTGGTGGAAGGAAGTCTGTCCATCTGTGGAGGCCTCTTGGACCTCTGTGTATTAGAGGTATGTCTCTGGGAGGCTCTGCACCACTGCACTCTGGATCTTCGCTGTGGGTATGCTATCAAACCATTCGTGTTTACACAGGCTCAGCTTGGGAGGTAGTGTTTTCAGTCAAAACTGACCTATAGAGATGGCTGAGTGAGCTGCCCTATGTCTACTATCCTATCAGCAGCTGATTCTTTTATAACATTTGTGAGTCTGCTTCGTTAGTTCCCATGAGCGGCTGAATCCACTCCTTTACTAGCTTTATTCCTTCATTCATTTGGGAAGTGGAACCCAAATGTTGATGTATAATTTAAGACACCCAGCCTCAGGCATCTCTGTACTTGGAAATGTGTTCGTGGTCCTTTTGCATTCATCTCCTAAGTACTAGAAGTATGAGTTTTCTTCTGTTGGGCTCTGCTCACACATGCACCCCCACCCCCAGCCCCCTCATACTCTCTCTCTCTCTCTCTGTCTCTTTCTCTGTCTCTTTCTCTCTCTCTCTCTTTCTCTCTCTTTCTCTCTCTCTCTCTCTCTCTCTCTCTCTCTCTCTCTCTCTCTCTCTCTCTCTCTCTCTCTCTCTCTCTCTCTCTCTCTCTCTCTCTCTCTCTCTCTCACACACACACACACACACACACACACACTTTTACAATCTTTCTGTTATTTCTGTGTTATTCTCCTACCCAAAGATGCAGTGCTGGCTTACAGATGGGGTATGATGGAGTGGGTGGCAAACATCTTGTCTGCAGGGTCTTCTGTATTGGCACCCACCATGTCATTCATGGAGAATACTCAGAACGGGTGAAGAAAGAATTGTGGGATTGATATTTTCTCCCTATGTAAAAGAAGTTCTGGTTCAGAATTCTGGAAGCTGGAAAATTGCTGACATCTCCGAGATTTTTAACTTGATAAGATAGTGACCAAGATAGGTTCTCTCTGGTCATCTTGATAGGGTTGTCAGACCTCCCTGGAGGTGTGTGACTCAGTCATACTAAAGCACCTTCTGGCTTTGAAAGATTTTTTTACAGACAAATGGTCCAATAGTGTAGGCCAACAGTTTATCCTTTCCTGACCCTACAGTGTCCCTCCAGCGCCCTCTGCTGATAATGTACAGTTTAGCTTACCCCAGTAACACAAGGGGTACCCTCCCACCCTCACCCCAGTCAGGATTCCTAGTAGCAAATAGTGAGCTTCCTGTACTGCTCCCTCAAGTGGCAAGAGGCTGGCTCGCCTTAGATGACCAAACCATACAAACTTTTCCTGTTTCCCAGACCCTGCTGCACATGACCCAGCCCACTGGAGGTGCGGCTTCCCCAATGCTTAGTCAGGACTGAGGGCATCCTGCCAAGAACAATACAGTTTTGTTTGTTGTGAGTCAGACTGATCAAAAAGCTTGCCCTCCCAAGGTTGTATTCAGTTGTGCAGCAGCTAGATGCAGTGGATGTTCAGATAGACATACAGATGGAACACACTTGCTATCATAATCCCAGAAGCTGTGGACAAGAGCGTATCCTGTGTTAGGATTAGTAGTGCAGGGAGTCTTAACACAGGACGGCTGACCCCTGTGACACTGGCGAGGCTGGGACATATCAGAGCCGGTGACCTCATCTCTGACTGTAAGACCATCCCCGCTCCTTGGGGCCTCTTCCAGATCAGGTCTTTGGAACTGACCACATACATCACCTCCCACTTTTAGTCTGGCCTGGTGTGGTATCACAGACTTTTGATGCTGGAGTTTGGGAAGCAGGTAGATTCTTTCAGGCCACCTAGGGCTACATTTAAAAAAAAAAAGCCTTCATTATGGGATTATGTGATCTGCTTCAAATGATACTATTCCATCTCTGTTTTATGTTGGAAAATTTTCCACTAATTTAAAAATCTGTAAACTACTCCACCTACTTTCTAGGGCTCACACACAAACCACCTGCCCCATTGCATATGTCACAGTCACAGTTTTGGAGCCAAAACTGACTGTTTCCAATACCAGTGCTTCTTTGGAAGAAGGGAGAGAATTTCTTACATCGCTTGTACCTTCAAGCAAGCCTCTTTTCAACTCATGAATCTTACACATTTGTTTAAGTGTTCATTCCTCGGGGCTTGATCCTTCAGTTTTTTAACTCTCTTGCCATTGCCTGTGTGGGAATGTGTGGAACTCAGAATGCTTAGTTGTGAGTGTGTGCTAGTGAGGCTTTTCCATGCCCCTGCTCACTAGCTGGTGTAAATGTGGGCTGCATATTGGCAGATGCTAGACCATGGCAAATGAGAAAGCAGAGTCTGCATCCTGTCT
This sequence comes from Mastomys coucha, assembly GCF_008632895.1. Classification (NCBI taxonomy): domain Eukaryota; kingdom Metazoa; phylum Chordata; class Mammalia; order Rodentia; family Muridae; genus Mastomys; species Mastomys coucha. The sequence goes on along the minus strand of NW_022196905.1, from coordinate 261,367,099 downwards.
GCCAGGCCACAGACTCACTGTGTGGTAGGGAAAGACCCATGAGGATATGGTGATTTCTGGCATGGCTACCTCAGCTATGGCCTATAGACAGCAGCCTCTGCCATCATGCAGTGATTGCCCATGAGCATTCTGAGATTAGCCTAATAACCACATTGCGACTACTTGTGAAGAAACAGATCCAAATAAAATTCTTTATGTACTTGAGAGTTGGTGGTTGGTCTGGTGTATTTCTCAGACATTTGCCCTGTCCATTTTTTCTTCACAAAGAAGACTGTGGACTAGCAAAGAAAGTAATTTCAGTTTCAAATTCTGTATTTTCCAAAATTCAGAGGCAGTTGGGCAAACCAGAACAAAGTAATATATCTATTTGATATGAAGGCTAGCATTTATTTAGCAGTTATAGCAATGAGACATCAAAATAAGCCAACGTGAATGGTATTTAGGGTTAGAGCACAGAATTCCTAAGATACATACGAGGAGGAGTGGCAAGTGAGTACAGGAGCCAGGCAGTGTGGTCTATGCATTTTTCAATCTTCAGCAATGCATTGTATAGTGAGAATAAGTGGCTGCTTGTGGACTTGTGCTGCCTGCCTGTTGTCTGGATTGTTATGCTCTCGTCATGATGTTCTGCTGGACTGTGCAACAGCAAACAAGCCTGTGTCTCATGTGGTTCTGGGCGAGCAGTGTGCACTGAGGACCAATATTCCCCTCAGTTAGGACTTGGGAAAGTGATCTGCAGAGGTCACAGAAGCCAAGTCATTGTTTACTTGAGTCTGGCCTCATGTGCCATGCTACAGGTAGCTAGTCCATTTCTCAAGAGGAGGAACAAGGACTAGAGGAATCCACTGTGGAGGTGGGCACAGTGCATAGCTGAGAGGGTCACTTTTCTCAGCACAGGCTTTCTTACATGATTAATTATGGCTGCCCTAAAAATGAAAGAAAAAGATATCAGTAAGTCAGAAGTGCAGTTAGTTAGCAATCACCATTGTTACTCAGTGAGGGTGTGCTGCAGGTTGGGCTGCTGAGAACACTCTGTTGACCCCTCTTCCTGCTGTGCTAGAATTTGGACTTTGACAAAACTATAGCTAAATTACTCTAGATTCTAAAACTTGGTTGGGGAAGGGTGCTGAGTTTTTTGCTTTTTTTTTTTTTTCCTTTTAGGACATGTAAAACAAAGGCTATGTTAGAGTGTTCACTGTACTTTATTACTGGTAGGAATGGTGGGAAACTGTTCCCTGGAGAGTTTCATTGGCACCTGCAAGGAATTTACTGCTATTTAAAAATATCACCATGAAGTTGTTCCTCTACAGAGCAGAATCAGGACTTGCTTCTAGATTCTGAAGGCCTATTAAGAGTCACAATTAATTAAAAAGTGGTCTTTTAAAAACCTAGAAATAGAAAAAGCCAAGAACAACTCTACACTGTGATGTGAACATAAGTGCATTGTCTCAATAAGGTGCCAGGCCTTAGAGTTATAGGCCTCAGATACTACAGTATGTCTGTCCCCACAAAAGAGTAAAACATTTGTTTACCAAAGAAGGCAGTCTCTATTTAAAGACACCAGGATTTGCTGGTAGATTCTAAAGAAATTCAGAGTCTGCATCCTGTCTGTCTTCCTCTAGTAGGGTTGGGTCTGTGCTTCAATATACACTGGCAGGACCATAGGCCCTTAAGCAGAGCAAAAGTAAGGCCATTACCCAGGTTCCTGGATGCCAGAACTCCTTTGTCAGGATTACAGACTACAGGGAACAAAGCCTTCCAAAAGACAAGTGGATATCTGGGAACTCACTGGCTAGCCAGCCCTGTCTACTTGGCAAAATCTCCTCGGGCCAGTGAGAGTCCCTGTTCCCCCAAAAGATAGAGACGAGTATGCCTGAGAAAGGACACCCAAGGTTAACCTTTGACATACTCTGATACACACCTGCACACACAAACACTGACAGAACAGTCAGTAAATTCATTGTAGCTGAAGACATCTCCTGAACTGAGACATGATTGAAATAGAAAATATGAAAGAGGTGAGAGAAGAGAAGAAGGGTAATGGATCCAGGGAGAGGAGGCAGGCACAGGAGAGCTGATGCAATGAGCTGTAAGCAAGAGAAGAGTAAGAATCGGTATGAGCATTTGCTGTAGTGTTTACTGAGGATGTATCAACATCAGGTGAACAGAAAAGACATTATTGAAGAGCATCTGTAGAGCCATAGGCCTCTGCCACCCCAGCAGCCAGGAGCTGGGTTTGTTGGCCTTGTAGTCAAGGAATCTGTTCCTGGGAAAGCATTACTCTGTCCTCACTGCCTTTCCTACAATGGGTGCAATGGCGGAGGCAGGCAGTCAGAACAGCCTACCAGTGCAGCTGTGTCTATTCTCCTTTGAGCCACACCAACAGTGACAGGTGAAGGTCAAAGAGTGAGCATCCAGGCCTGGTGCCTTCCTGTGCTGTGTGATAAAACAACTGGTATGAGACAAGTGGGTACAAAGGAAGATCCTGCAGAGTATCATCACATTCCTTGTCTCTGCCTAAGAGAACCCAACTGCCACAGCCGAGGTGGTGGTAGGTCTGTGGGTCCATCCCTCTCCTGTTCTCAATGTACCCAAAGCAAAGACTAAACAGCACATTTTTAAAGGGGGGACTATTGGATCCAGTTGGACAGCCTTCCCTGCTGCCCTTCTGTGGGTTCCAGCATACCTGTGACCCTACCTGCCACTCATTAAACTGTGTCATAGACTTAGTGTCACCTTGGAGGTCTTAGTGATCTACTTAAGTGGTATAGCAGACAGTATGTAACTGTGAAAAAGTGGGTATGGAGCTGGGTCACCCTCTATACTGCCAGGCTTTTCAGCATCTGATGGTGCTGTCAGGGGTACAGGCCCATATCAGATAGCCCAAACAGTTTTGGACACAGAACTTTCAGTGTCCTTTGGGGGGCTTCTTTTACCCTGAAGCCTGATATAGTATCTCAGTCTGGTAAGCACTCAGGCATGAGGCTGGGGAGTGAAATTTGATAGTTGTGAGTATCAGTTGTTGCAGTGAAGAGACTTGTGGAAAGCACATTTCAGAACCATTCCCACCCACTCCCATTTAGACAAGTAAGCCTGATAAAGTTTAAGCTGTTGCGGCTATGTGAGAAGTTACTGTTCAGTGGGAGGGGAGCAGGATGATGTTTTCATGGTGTTGCATGAACCTGATCATCTTTAAGAGGAGGTAAAATCCTCCCTGGATGAGCAAGAGCCAGTAGTCAGTGGGCTGCAGGGATGGCTGCTTGGCAACAGATGTTCTGCAGGATAAGCAAACAGGTCTTGTGTGCTGCTCTTAGTTTTCCCTACAAGGAACAGCCAAGACCAAGTGGTAGTGTCTCAGCCTCGAGCCTTTGAATGACCTGCTAGAGCGTACAGGTGCCTCAAGGCTGCCAGTCTGCTACATTTTTACTAGGTTCCTTTGTTTTCTTTAAATTAACAAGTATGTGGCCTGGCATGGTAGCAAAACTCCTTTAATCTCAGGAGGCAGAGGCAGGCTGATCTCTTTAGTTTAAAGTTAGCCTGGTCTGCATAGTGAATTCAAAGTTAGCCGTGTCTTAGTGGTAAGACGCTATCTGAAACAAAAACAAGCATATCAATATGTTAGTGCATGCGTTAAAATACTGGCCCTTGTGGGGGTGGAAGCAGGAGGATGGGGCATTATACCCTAGGCTATATGAGACCCTGTTTTAAACAAACAAAGCTATAACACCACCTCTAACTTAGTTGACAGGGTTGGGAGGCTCATTTGAGACTCAGTATAGTGCCAAACTTAAAAAAAATAAAAAGTGTGCTTTATGATGTGAAGACACACTACCCTGCACTGTACCAGCCATATACTGAACAGAAGCAGAGCTGACGGCTTAGAATTGTTAGTGTAAGTAGCAAATGTAACCGACAGGAGTATGTCATACAATGTGTAGTATTTTTTGAGGGTGGCATGGTTTTCTGAGACTCTGTTCTCATTAATTTTTATTTTCTCATATTTGTATATGATGGCTTAAAACTAGCTGCTGGTAGCCTAAAGTGTTTAGGGGGAGTTTTACCATGAATTGTTAAACAGGTGCACGTCACTGCCTACAGGCTTGTAACATTAAAAATCTTTTAAGTCACCAAGCCACGAAGGCACTCTTGACATACTTGTAAAGAGCTAACAGTTTGTCAGAACACTCAGTAGGAAAGTGTTGGAGGCTTGGGGCCTGAAGACACTAACTGGAAGAGAGGGAAAGAACTGACAGAGCTGACAGACATCGTGTGGTTACCTAAGGCTGCTTTCTTAGAGTTGTCTCCTGCTCTAGAGGCAGGCAGACACTGCTTTCAGAAGCCAGTTCATTCCTGCAGAGAGTTTCTTGAATGGAATGGAAGAAAAGTCCTACAAGTACCATCCCCAAGCTATGTAGCTTGTACCCTGTGGCCTGGGGAACCTTGAATCCCTCTAGCTACAAGACAGGTGCAGCTAGGCAAGATTCAGAGTGAGAGCCTTTATGTTCCCAATTCATGGACTGGGGCATCTTTCTCCATATCCCACCTCTTAAGAGCAGCAGCACAGTCTTCCAGTAGAGGTTGGCAGGCCATTTTGTCACCGGTCAGAGGCGCCCAGGGCCTGCTTGTTAGGAGCGGTTAAGATGGAACAGCTGAGCTGTTACATCGTTCTTGTTAGTGCTCTGTGTTGATGCCTTTAGATGCCTCCAGCTCAGTCCATGTTGTGGTACTGCAAGGCTGGTACGGTCCTCGAAGCACCATGGCATGAAATGGAGGTTCCTAGAAGCAAGAAGAAAGGTACAGTACTGACAAGTTGGCCTTGATTTATTTACATATATTAAACTGTGTCTGCCATTTTATATGTGCACTGTTTGTTTGGAGGAGGGCTGGGAAGGAGTTTAACTGCAGACACATCTAATAATAGCTACCTGTCCCGTGTGGGCCAGGCCAGTGATATTGAACCATCCTACTGCCTCCGTGTGTGGCGCCTGTAGGGAGCAAGTGGTTTGTGGAGACCGAGACTTACCTGATGGGCTGACAACAGGGTGTTACACTGTGTCTCTCACAGCTACTGCTCACAGAGTGGGGTGATGCCAGTGCTCGCAGCACGGTCACTTCCCCTCCATAGGCCTTCCTTGTTGCTCTGTAAGCATTGGGTGGAATGAAGGGGCTCTGTAACATTAGTTAAAATTCTGGCTTTGAGGATTGGGCATGAAGTCTCCCCTCCCTTTCTCCCTCACCTGCCACACAGAGAAGCAGGGTCCTGAGCGGAAGAGGATCAAGAAGGAGCCTGTTGCCCGAAAGTCCGGGCTGTTGTTCGGCATGGGGCTGTCTGGGATCCGAGCTGGATACCCTCTCTCTGAGCGTCAGCAGGTGGCTCTGCTCATGCAGATGACTGCTGAGGAGTCTGCAAATAGTCCAGGTGAGCATAGGCACCTGAGGGAGGGAGGCAGTGGGTCCTTTGGGGATCCCCTTTCCATAATGAAAATGGTTGGGTCTTGAGGTTCCCATGAAACAAAGCTGCCTTCTGTAATGCCCCGCCTGTTTCCTCCTTGGCCTGCAGTAGACACAACACCAAAGCACCCTTCCCAGTCTACAGTGTGTCAGAAGGGAACCCCCAACTCTGCCTCAAAAACCAAAGATAAGGTAAACAAGAGAAATGAACGAGGAGAGACACGCCTGCACCGAGCAGCTATCCGAGGTGATGCCCGGCGCATCAAGGAGCTCATCAGTGAGGGCGCAGATGTGAACGTCAAGGACTTTGCAGGTAGGTCTTTGCTTCTCCTGAGCAACTTACTTCCTGGCAGGGATCAGACCTGAGGGTAGGCCCCTTGCCCCTGGTCCCAGAACATAGGAAGAAGTGTGTTTGTGGAGTATGGTTGGTTTTTGTACTGATTGACATCCACACCGTATGATTTGCTGCTAAATTAGTGTCTCTGGAAAAGTATTTCAGGATCTTAATTTGCTTTTTCTTATTTTGGTGGTGAGGGGAGTCTTTAAATATTTCCTTCCATGTGTCTACCACAAGGTCAGGAGGTCTTGCACTAGTGATTTAAAATGGTCCAGCAGAGGCCACTCTGCAAGTGCTGCAGACTGAGTACACTTGCTGTTTCCTACAGAGGTTGGACTAGGGATAAGTGGAGCCACCCCCCTCAGATGTGATATATAGGGCAAGGCTTTTAAAATTGGGTGGTTTTGTGATTAGAGCACTTGGCTGCCTTTTGAAAATGTGCTCCCCCACCATGATGCAGCACAGTAGGAAAACTATGTGTTCACATTGCAGAGACTACTAGAGGCTGGGGATATGACCAGGATACATCATATACATGTGTGAAATTCTGTCTCAGAGAGAGAGAGGAGGGTGAGGAGGATTCACTCAAACTCAACTTTGTGCTGAACCTTAGATTTCCCTGCTGCCTAGTTCATGATTGTTTGATTCTGTCTAATATAATATAGCATAAGTTTTCATTTTCTGACTGTTAACCTGTACACACACTTTCTGCCCATGTCTAGTTATTTCCACAAGTTATAAATCTGCAAAGTTAGCAGGTTAGATATTCGTTATGCAAAGTGCCACAATTGTTTTGTTTTTTAAAGATGCCTTCTTTGGGTGGAACCTACTTGCCCAGATGGCCACTCCTTAGGGAAGAGCAGCGTGCGCACACACACACAGCTTAGGCAGGAGTAAAGCTTTCAGGGATTACATAACAAATACCCCAAGTTTCTGTTTTCAGGCTGGACTGCACTGCACGAGGCGTGTAACCGGGGCTATTACGACATTGCCAAGCAGCTGTTAGCCGCTGGTGCAGAGGTGAACACCAAGGGCCTGGATGATGACACGCCTTTGCACGATGCCGCCAACAACGGGCACTACAAGGTTGGCATCTCCCTGCAGCCCTCCAGTGGCTGCTCTGTCCTTAACTTCTGGACTATTCTACAGCTTCATGTTTCTCTGTCCTAGCTAAGTTTTCACATTTTCTGATACTGGGAAGTGAGTTTTGTGTTGTCATCGTTGCTGTCCCCTGTTGCCCCCCACCCCATCCCCTTTCCATAAGACCTAGCTGTTCCTTCTGCCCTAGGCCAGTACCTAGATAACCTCTCAGTTTTGATGACTAGCAAACAGCATGTCTCAGGGAAGGCCCTGAGACATGCCAGACATACCTCCTTTCTTGCAAGAGAATGGGTTGCAGAAGTGGATTCACTATTAGACTCCCTTTGTTCTAGCTACAAACAGAACAGTAAGCTTGGTAAGGATGAGAACATCTGCCCAAGTCAATAGTGCTAAAAAGCAGCTCCTGCCTGGTTCTACCAGAACTTACAGATCTCAAGAACCCAATGGTGCACAGTGAATCATTGAATGACCACACACACACACACACATTAAATTCTTAGATATAATATTGAGATAATGACGTGATTGTTCATTTGCTTGCTGGCTTTTAAGAGCCCTTTTAGAAAAACATACTGAAAGGGTTTATGCAATGTCTGAGACTTGTAAAAGAATACCATGGAAGGTGTGTAGTTTGGGAAAAGCTGTCTGAACTGGCCAGTGATAAAACTGGGAGGGAAGAGCCACTATTCTATGAGTTTTAACTTTTTTCTTTAATTATGTAAAATGTCACAAATAGGAATACAGTAAGCTGAGCAAAAGAACAGTGGCCTCTCAGGAGAAAATGAATGTATGGTGTAGTCCTAAAGGCAACTTTTTCTTCCATGAAAGGAAGAGGGAGATAGATAAAGGAGAGAGAGAGATAGTAGGCTGGGTAAAAACACGGCCTGTTTTGCTGGCCCTAGGGGAAAGTCACAGAAGGTACTGACCACTGACAACAGACAGCAGGAATAGGTCTTTGGTCCCAGCACTGCAGGAACCAAATTCTGACAACAACCCACACACTGAAGGAACGAGCCAGCTTTATCTGCGCCGCGATGTAAGCCAAGCCAGTGAGACTGATTCCCTCCGTTGTAAGGCAGGCTGCAGTGATTTGTTACAACAGCAGTAGAGAATCATGTGCTAAAAACTCTTCGTGGTGATGATCCCTTGAACTGGAAACAGTTTGTGAGTGACAAGAGTTATGTGTTAAAGCTTGAACTGAAGTTGAGGATAGATTGAAACTGGATGTTTGCACTGGAGTAGAGTCAGTTACTGTTTCAGGCATATGCTGATAAATGACTGAATAGAGCTGTTGAAATGTCACCTTGAATGTTTCTGTCACCCATGTAACCATCTTTATGCATGTAAAATCAAGCAAGGAAGGAGTTATCTTATTTTCCAATGTAAATGAAAATAAATAAACCAGCTTACAGAAATGTGGTCTTTGTTTTCTCTATTTCCCATCCCCCAGTCCCCTATGTGCCCATCTTTGGGACCTGTACTGCTGACCAGCTCTCTCTTGGGAAGGGGAGCTGCGTGAGAAGATTGGGGAAGAGGTAGTACATCAAGGAGAGCAGGAGAGAACTGGACATGACCTGCTTCTCAAGGGGACCTGCCCTGTGCAGCCCCTCAGAAAAACACACAGCCTTGCTAGACACTTATGGCTCTGCACAACTGGGGTTAGAATGGGCTGTTTGCTGCCTTCTACAGACATGGCAGGGCAACACTATTTTTCAAACAGTCTGTTAATATCAGTATTAATGTTTTGTAGGTGGTGAAGTTGTTGTTACGGTATGGCGGAAATCCTCAACAAAGCAACAGAAAAGGCGAGACACCGTTGAAAGTAGCCAATTCCCCAACGATGGTGAATCTCCTGTTAGGCAAAGGCACATACACTTCCAGTGAGGAGAGCTCTACTGGTAAGCCAGTCCAGCAGACCATGTAGTGGGTGGGTGGGGCTTTGTACTGCCTGGTGAGGGAGCACCATGCAGTGTCTACATATGGTATTCCCCTGCAGATTGCAACACAGGGTCTACAAGCCTCCTCAGGTGGCTGGCGCCTTCAGGAACTTCCAGATACAGGAGTTCTGCCAGGGTACCTCACTGCCAAGATGCCTGTACTCTGTCTGCTGAGATACCAGCCTTGTCTCTCACAAAGCCCTGTGGGTTTCTTCTGCCTGTGGTTGGCCTCAGATGTGACTAAAGTAAAGTGCTTCTTCAGAAGCAGAGCCGTCCAGCTTCCCCTCCTGGGCACCCATGCCTGCGGGAGGCCTGTTCCCACCACAGGTGCAGAGCATCTTTAACTGATGGTAGGGAAATGGTGCTCGCCTGCCTGACATCTCTCTTCCTGTTCCCAACAGAGAGCTCTGAAGAAGAGGACGCCCCATCTTTTGCACCTTCTAGCTCCGTCGATGGCAATAACACAGACTCTGAGTTTGAGAAAGGCCTCAAGCTTAAGGCTAAGAACCCAGAGCCCCAGAAAACGGTGACCCCTGTCAAGGACGAGTATGAGTTTGATGAGGATGACGAGCAGGACAGGGTCCCTCCAGTGGATGACAAGCACCTGCTGAAGAAAGACTATAGGAAAGAAGCTAAGTCCAACAGCTTCGTTTCAATACCCAAAATGGAAGTGAAGAGTTACTCAAAAAACAACACGCTTGCACCAAAGAAGGCAGCCCATCGCATCCTGTCAGACACATCAGATGAGGAGGATGTGAGTGTTTCCATAGGGGCTGGAGAGAAACTGAGGTTGTCAGCACACACAATGCTACCTAGTAGTAAGGCACGAGAGTCTTCTAGTTCTAGGCAGCAAAAAGAAAAAAATAAATTGAAAAAGAAGCGAAAGAAAGAAACGAAAGGGAAAGAAGTTCGGTTTGGGAAGAGGAGTGACAAGTTCTGTTCCTCTGGGTCAGAGAGTGAGTCCTCAGAGAGTGAGGAGGATGACGGGGACTCTGTGGGGAGCTCAAGCTGCCTCAAGGGGTCCCCGCTGGTGCTGAAGGACCCTTCCCTGTTCAGCTCACTGTCTGCCTCCTCCACCTCATCGCATGGTAGTGCTGTGGCCCAGAAACACAGCTCTGGCCACACTGAGCAGCACACTAAGCACTGGCGCACTGACAACTGGAAAACCGTTTCTTCTCCAGCCTGGTCTGAGGTGAGTTCTTTGTCAGCAGACTCCTCAAGGACGGGACTGACCAGTGAGTCTGACTGCTCCTCCGAGGGCTCCAGTGTGGAATCTCTGAAGCCTACAAGGAGGAAGCAGGAACACCGAAAAAGGGGTGGCCTGCAGAGCGTGCCACCAGAGAAGAGAAGCTCCTTCCACCCCTGTACAGATGGAGCTGTCCCCAAGCTAGACAAGGAAGGGAAAGTAGTCAAAAAACACAAAACAAAACACAAACACAAAAACAAGGAGAAAGGACAATGTTCCGTCAGCCAAGAACTTAAACTGAAAAGCTTTACATACGAATATGAGGACTCCAAGCAAAAGTCAGATAAGGCCATCCTTTTAGAGAATGACATTTCCACTGAAAATAAGTTGAAAGTATTGAAACACGACAGAGACCATTTTAAGAAAGAAGATAAACTTGGTAAGCTGAAGCCGGAGGATAAAGAGTGGCTCTTTAAGGACGAGAAAGTGCTGAAGAGGATCAAGGATGCGAACAAAGACATCAGCAGAGCTTTCCGGGAAGAGAAAGACCGTCCCAGTAAAACAGAGAGGGAGAGGGCCACAAAGGACAAGTCTCCTAAGGAAGAAAAACTGAGACTGTACAAAGAGGAAAGGAAGAAAAAGTCCAAAGACCGACCTTCCAAACTAGAAAAGAAGAACGACATGAAAGAGGACAAGGTCTCCAAGGAGAAGGAAAAGGCCTTCAAAGAGGACAAAGAGAAACTCAAAAAGGAAAAGCTGTACAGGGAGGACACTGCTTTTGATGACTATTGTAACAAAAGTCAGTTTTTGGACCATGAGGACACCAAGTTCAGCCTCTCTGATGATCAACAAGAGAGGTGGTTTTCTGACCTGTCTGATTCCTCTTTTGATTTCAAAGGAGAGGACAGCTGGGACTCAGTGACAGACTATAGAGACATCAAGAGTGACTCGGTGGCCAAGCTTATCTTGGAAACTGTCAAAGAAGACAATAAGGAAAAGAAGCGCGACAGCAAAACCCGGGAGAAGCGGGATTTCAGAGACTCCTTCTTCCGAAAGAGGGACAGGGACTGTCTGGACAAGAATTCTGAGAAAAGGAGAGACCAAACAGAAAAGCATAAAAGCATCCCCAGCTATCTCTCTGAGAAAGACAAGAAAAGGCGAGAGTCTGCAGAAGGGGGCCGGGACAGGAGGGATACCCTAGAGGGCTCCCGGGAGCGGAGGGATGGGCGGATTCGGTCTGAAGAGATGCACAGGGAGGACCTAAAGGAGTGCGGGTGTGAGAGCGCTTTCAAGGACAAGTCAGACTGTGACTTCCCCAAGAACCTGGAGCCCTGGGAACGGCCCCATGCAGCACGGGAAAAAGAGAAAAAGGATGCCCTAGAAAAGGAGAGGAAGGAAAAGGGCAGGGCAGAGAAGTACAAAGATAAGTCCAGTGAGAGAGAGAGAAGCGAAAAGTCTATCCTCGAGAAGTGTCAGAAAGACAAAGAATTTGAAAAATGCTTTAAAGAGAAGAAAGATGGCAAGGAAAAGCATAAAGACATGCACAGCAAAGACAGAAAAGCATCCTTTGACCAACTGAGAGAGAAGAAAGAGAAGGTGTTCTCTAGCATCATCTCCGAGGACTTCTCAGAGAGGAAGGACGACAGGAAGGGAAAGGAGAAGAGCTGGTATATCGCAGACATATTTACAGATGAGAGCGAGGACGAGAAGGAGGAGTGCGTGGCCAGCAGCTTCAAGGCTGGAGAGGCCGGTGACACACAGCGAGTGGAGAGCCTCCCGGAGAAGGAGGATGGAAGAGAACACCCCGCAGATAGGCACAGGAAGTCCTCTTCTGACAGGCAGCACCCAGAAAAGCCAAGAGACAAAGAGCTCAAGGAAAAGAAGAAGGACAGAGGAGCTTCGGAAGGGGGAAAGGACAAGAAGGAAAAAATGGAAAAGATCTTTGAGAAGCATAAAGAAAAGAAAGATAAAGAGTGTGCAGAGAAATACAAGGACAGGAAAGACAGAGTCTCGGTTGACTCTGCCCAAGAAAAGAAAAACAAACAGAAGCTCCCCGAAAAGGTAGAAAAGAAGCACTTTGTTGAAGACAAGGCAAAGAGTAAACACAAGGAGAAGCCAGAGAAGGAGCACTCCCGGGAGAGAAAGTCCTCACGAGGCCCTGATGTGGAGAAGAGCCTGCTGGAGAAGCTGGAGGAGGAGGCTCTGCATGACTACCGGGAAGACTCTAATGATAAGATCAGCGAGGTCTCCTCAGACAGCTTTGCTGACCATGGCCAGGAGCCCAGCCTGAGCACACTCCTGGAAGTATCCTTCTCTGAGCCCCCAGCAGAGGACAAGGCCAGGGAAAGCACCTGCCTCTCAGAGAAATTGAGAGAGAAGGAAAGGCACCGGCATTCCTCATCCTCCTCTAAGAAAAGCCATGAGCGTGAGAGAGCCAAGAAGGAAAAGGCAGAAAAGAAGGAGAAGAGTGAAGACTACAAGGATGGCATCAGTAGCGTCAGGAAGGACACCAGCCAGTACGAGAAAGACTTCCTGGATGCAGAGGCTTATGGGGTTTCTTACACCACAAAAGCTGACATAGAAGAGGAGCTAGATAAGGCTATTGAATTGTTCTCTTCAGAAAAGAAAGACAGAAATGATTCTGAAAGAGAACCTGCCAAGAAAATAGAAAAAGAACTAAAGCCATATGGGTCGAGTACCATCAGCATCTTAAAGGAGAAGAAGAAGAGAGAGAAGCATAGGGAGAAATGGAGGGAAGAAAAGGAGAAACACAGGGACAAGCATATAGACGGGTTCCTAAGACATCACAAGGATGAGCCAAAGCCTACAGCCAAAGACAAGGACAACCCTCCCAACTCCTTTAAGGAGAAGTCCAGAGATGAAAGCCTGAAGCTCAGTGAGACCAAGCTGAAGGATAAGTTTAAGGAGAACACAGAGCGAGAAAAGGGCGACTCCATAAAGATGAGCAATGGGAACGACAAGCTTCTGCCATCCAGAGACTCAAGCAAGAAAGACAGCCGACCCCGGGAGAAGCTCCTGGGAGATGGTGACCTCATGATGACAAGTTTTGAGAGGATGCTGTCCCAGAAAGATCTTGAGATTGAGGAGCGGCACAAACGACACAAGGAGCGCATGAAGCAGATCGAGAAGATGCGGCATAGGTCTGGAGACCCCAAGCTCAAAGAGAAGAAGCCCACGGATGACGGGCGCAAGAAGAGCCTAGACTTTCCTTCCAAGAAAGCTCTGGGGCTGGACAAAAAGGTCAAGGAGCCAGCTCCCATGCTGCCCACTGGTGAAAGCAAGCCACACTCTGGACCAGGTACAGAGTCCAAAGACTGGCTGGCTGGACAGCCCTTGAAGGAGGTTCTGCCTGCTTCACCCCGTACTGAGCAGGGCCGACCCACTGGGGTACCCACACCCACCTCAGTAGTGTCATGCCCCAGCTATGAAGAGGTGATGCACACACCCAGAACCCCATCCTGCAGTGCTGATGATTACCCTGACCTGGTGTTTGACTGCACTGACTCCCAGCACTCGATGCCTGTCTCCACCACATCCACCAGCGCCTGCTCTCCACCCTTTTTTGACAGGTTTTCTGTGGCTTCCAGTGTGGTTTCAGAAAATGCGGGCCAGACACCCACCAGGCCTATCTCCACGAACCTTTATCGCTCGATATCTGTGGATATCAGAAGGACACCTGAAGAGGAATTCAGTGTTGGGGACAAGCTGTTCAGGCAACAGAGTGTCCCTGCACCCTCTAGTTTTGATTCCCCAGTACAGCACTTGATGGAAGAGAAAACTCCTCTGCCACCCGTTCCTGCAGAAAAGTTTGCCTGCCTGTCTCCTGGGTACTACTCCCCAGACTATGGTATTCCCTCGCCCAAGGTGGACACGCTACACTGTCCACCAACAACTGTGGTCAGTGCCACACCACCTCCAGACAGCGTCTTCTCCAACCTACCACCAAAGTCTTCCCCTTCCCCTAGAGGTGAACTGTTGACCCCAGCCATTGAAGGGGCCCTACCCCCAGATCTAGGCCTACCTCTGGATGCCACAGAGGACCAGCAGGCCACAGCTGCCATCCTTCCCCCAGAGCCCAGCTATCTGGAGCCTCTAGATGAGGGCCCCTTCAACACAGTCATTACTGAGGAACCTGTTGAGTGGACACACACTGCTGCTGAGCAGGCCCTTTCCTCCAACCTTATTGCTAGTGCCTCTGAAAACCCTGTCAGCTGGCCCGTTGGCTCTGAGCTTATGCTAAAGTCTCCACAGAGGTTTGCAGAATCCCCAAAACATTTCTGCCCTGGAGAATCCCTCCATTCTACCACCACAGGACCCTTCAGTGCTGCAGAGCCCACATATCCTGTCTCTCCAGGATCTTACCCTATGCCGGCCCCTGAGCCAGCCCTAGAAGAAGTCAAAGATGGTGGGACAGGAGCAATCTCAGTGGCCATCTCTGCTGCAGAAGGGGCTGCTCCTTATGCTGCTCCTACTAGGCTGGAGTCATTTTTCAGCAACTGCAAGTCACACCCAGATGCACCCCTAGACACAGCCCCTGAACCTACAGGTGTTACTACTGTGGCTCAGGTAGAGGCTCTGGGACCCCTGGAGGGCAGCTTCCTAGACAGCAACCATAGCATATCTACTCTCAGCCAGGTGGAACCAGTATCATGGCATGAAGCCTTTACCAGCCCTGAGGATGACCTCGACCTGGGGCCCTTCTCACTGCCAGAGCTTCCTCTCCAGGCCAAAGATTCTTCAGATGTTGAGGCAGAAGCTGCAGAGGCCAGTCCTGTTACTCCAGTAGAGAGTCCTCCAGGCCCCACGGGGGTTCTTAGTGGAGGGGATGTCCCTGCCCCAGCAGCTGAGGAACCTCCAGCCCCACCTCCTCAGGAAGCATCACCTCAGCTCTCCACAGAGCCTGAGCCCTCAGAGGAGCCAAAGCTGGATGTAGTTCTAGAAGCTACAGTGGAAACAGAGGTCCTGGCAGATGACAGTGCCCCTGTAGCCTCAATCTCCAGTTTGGTGCCAGCACCCAGTCCCCCTGAACAGCATCCTTCAGGAGGTGGCGATGAAGAAACTGAAGCTGAAGATCCTTCTGCTCCCTGCTGTGCACCTGATGAACCCACCACAGATGGCTTGGCACAGACACATAACAGTGCAGAGGCTACCTGTGTTGTGGCTGTGGCCGAAGGGCCCCCAGGCAACGCTCAGCCAGAGGCTACAGACCCAGAGCCCAAACCTACATCCGAGGTCCCCAAGACCCCCAAGGTGGAAGAAGTTCCTCAGCGTATGACCAGGAACCGTGCCCAGATGCTGGCAAGCCAGAGCAAGCAGGGCATCCCTGCAACAGAGAAGGACCCAATGCCTGCCCCAGCCTCTAGAGCCAAGGGCCGTGCCTCTGAGGAGGAAGATGCCCAGGCTCAACATCCCCGCAAGCGGCGCTTCCAACGGTCTAGTCAGCAGCTTCAGCAGCAGCTGAACACATCCACACAGCAGACTCGGGAGGTTATCCAGCAGACGCTGGCAGCCATTGTGGATGCCATAAAACTAGATGCCATTGAGCCCTACCACAGTGACAGGTCCAACCCCTACTTTGAGTACCTTCAAATCAGGAAGAAGATTGAAGAGAAACGAAAAATCCTCTGCTGCATCACTCCGCAGGCACCCCAGTGCTATGCTGAGTATGTTACCTACACGGGGTCCTACCTCTTGGATGGCAAGCCCCTCAGCAAGCTGCACATCCCTGTGGTGAGTGCCGTGGGATCTGTATCCACAAGCACCAGGCAGCAAGGCAACAGGGCAGTAATGAGCAGAGAGTCAGGAGAGGCACCGACATTCTTGTCCTGTGTGAGGGTCCAGTCCCTCGATCTAGCCCTTGGTTATACACACCCACCTCCAATCCTAATGGTCCCTTTCCTTTTTCTGCAGCCTCTTTTGTCTCTTTCACAGTGAAAGGCCTCAGCTGCCTTGTGTCCCTCTCCATTCCCACCTTCACCTGTCAGGGCTCTTGGGTCTCACTGCCATTCTGAAGCCTCCACTCCTTCATTGGCATTTAACATCAGTGGCTGCTGTTTTGCCTGATGGGGCTGTCCTCAATCCCTTCAGCAGGCTCCTCCCATAGCACATCCCACTTGGCCATACAGACAGCTTCCTCTGACCTTCTCCTCAGAACTGGCCTTTTCTTTCACATTGACACATGGTGCCGTCCCATTTCAGGAATCCCTTTTCGCCATACTACATGCAGCTTCCTTTTCTACACAGCTGCCTTGTTTGCTTGGAGAGACTCACCATTATGCTATAGTGTAAGGGTTTGTTTAAGGTAGTCCCAAGGAAATGGCCATGCTGACCCCTGCCTAGGCAGAAAATAAACACATGGGAAACGAGGTTGGGGCTCGCTTTGGTTCGCCTTGGAACATATCAGTACAGCTAGCTTGATCACAGCTGCAGGTCCCAGACCCTCCCCAGCCTGAAATTCTGACATGGGGGGCGGGGGACAAGCTTTGTTGTATACCCTACTACATTCCAAAAAAACTAAAGTAATAGTAAATACTTGGATCATCTGTTCTTTTTGAAACAGTGATGACTCTGTCAGTGCTCTTGTGTGTCTCCCCACTAGTCTCTCTTAGCATCCACACACCCTTGAGTGAAGCAGGCAAGACTCGGGGCTAGCTTCACTAGGTCAGAAGCCACAGGAGCGCACAGCCCCCTCCCACAGCACTCTACTTTTCTTATGGATTAAGTACTCATCATCCCTGTGATAAGTGTCCTGCCTTGTCTCCTTGCCCCACTGGAAACTTAATCCTGGAGGACAAGCTTATTGAGACATTTGACAGGTGAGGCTTGCAGACACTGCCTGCCAGTCAATAGGTTTGGCATCAGGAGCTTTTACCTGCTGAGCCATCCTCCTGGCCCAAGTACTGAAGTCTGTATGAGCTGTTAAGGGTGGGGCTCCGAGCCTTCCCAAGACTACTCATAAGGATGATGACCATTGCCCGGCATGTTTGGGTGAGAGTTGTACCATGTGGGCATGAGTCTTTGTCGAGCACTTAGTCATGAGTACTGAGGCTGCTATCCAGGCCTCCCTGCTGAGTTGTTGCCTGCCTTTTGTAATCCACTTACCTTAGTGAAAAGACTGGGACTAAATTCAAACCTCAAATGGAACCTGCCTGCCACAGTTCCTCTAGAGCACTGCCTGCTGCCCAGGCGTCTCTGTCTCTTCCCCAGAGCATCCTGTGTGGTATAGAAAGGTCCAACCTGTGTGTGTCAGCACTTCTCTTCTGTCCTGCCTCACAGGGAACTACATGTGCTGCCCAACCCTCCTCTGATGTATAGTGATAAGAGACAACAGAAGTTGTTTGCCTGGGGTCCTATACATAATTCACCCTACCTCTGTGTCTGCCTTGGAAGTCTGACTCCATACGAACCTGACTTCGCTAGGCACCAGACGCCTGCCCTCCCCTCTGCTTCATTTGTCTATGGTGTATTTACTTACCCTGTGAGACACTTTCCATTGGGCCATAGGGATGCATTCTACTCATTGCTTTAATGTGCTTGGTTGCTCTCCCCACACCACCCCCACCCCAAGCCTTGGTTCAGGATTCTGTATGCACACCTCAATTGCATGCACCCTGTTCACTCTCAGAACTCCCACATTCCCAGTGTTCCTTTGGCATAGGTGGGTACACCTGACCCCCAGATGCTCTGTGCCTTTCCTGACATTATTTGTAGGGATCACGAGCAGCTCTCGTGGTGCTTCCAGGTAACCGTCAGGCACCTCTCAGCAAATTTCTGGGTGTGGGGTGCTTGGCTGAAACATGTTCACATCTTTATAAGCTGGTTGTGGCTTACTCCTCTTCCCCTGTATTTGCAGATTGCACCCCCTCCCTCTCTAGCGGAGCCCCTGAAGGAACTGTTCAAGCAGCAGGAGGCTGTGCGGGGTAAGCTGCGCCTGCAGCACAGCATTGAGAGGGTAAGTGAGCCTCGGGCAAGGGGCCTGCCAACGTGGATCTCAAGCTTACCTGTTCCTCTCCTTCTTCAGGAGAAGCTGATTGTGTCCTGTGAGCAAGAAATTCTTCGGGTTCATTGCCGGGCAGCCAGGACCATTGCCAATCAGGCAGTACCATTCAGTGCATGCACAATGCTCCTGGACTCCGAAGTCTACAACATGCCTCTGGAAAGCCAGGTCAGTGACACTACCAGCTGTGGGTGCCAGCTTTCACATTTGCTCCCTGACATGTCCCATATACCCAAGCCTCTGCCCTGTTCGTGGCATGCTGTGGGGACCTAGTCCCAGGTTGCCTCAGAAGGCACAGTAACGTCATGGGCAAGGCCCTCAAGCCTTACAAGAGTCTCTGAGGCAACTATGCGTGCAAGTAGGATGAATAGCATCCTCCTCCCTTTCCCAGGCTGCAGGGGTAATGTCAGTCCCATCTTGAGCTACAGGTGACCAGAGCTGCTATGAGAGTGACCATGATGGCTCAGTGATAATAGCAGCAACAAGATATTGGGGCCACAGGACAAGTGGGTCCTGTGAGGGAGGCTGCAGAGGCCTAGCAAACCTTCTTAGGTTTTATGTAGGGCAGTTGGAGCCACAGTACTGAGTCTGTCTATACTACATGCCAGAGCAGTGTTCCAGTGCCTTAACTGCATTCCTACCCCAACCTGTCACTGAGCACAGTCATGCCATCTCCCCAAGGAAACTCCCAGCAGCCTTTTTTAGCTCTTTGTCACTTCTTCCTGGTCTGCGTCATTCAGACCCTAAGTCTGACAGATAACTGCCCTAAAGTGACTCTGCCAGGATGTCACACACAGGTCATCATGTTCTTTACACACTATTATGTCCTCGGTAGAGATCTCATCGCAGTTACTTATTCCTGGGCTGTGTGCCTGTTGAGCATGTAGCTGCTTGTGACCTGTTCCATCCTGGCTGTTGAGACCCTGGTGATGTCTGTTCTCGTAAGAGGAGCTCTCAAGGCCCTGTGCCATGCTTGTACAACATAATTGTGTAAACCTGGATTAAAACCTTTCTTCAGTCCATTAACATTCTTACACATGGGGAAAGGGGGCACACATATTTTCCCCATTTTGCGCAGGTTAACAACAGGTATTCTTGTTAGAGACAGTCTCGTGTAGCCTGGGCCAGCCTTGAACTCTTGATTCACATCAACAAACCGAAGCAGATAATTGTTTGAAAGTTTTACTTAAATCCAGATTTCTGTGCTTTCGAGCAATAAAAAGTGCCTCTGGAAAAGCCAGGTCAGTGACACTGCCAGCTTTCACATTTGCAAGAGATAACCTACCTGCATCGTCCTCATCCCTCCTGATACATACTGAATGTTGGCCACAGAGGGTCATGGGCCAACGATTACAGAACATATTAACTTGCCTTGAGCCCTGTATTCAGGCATATCAGCTGACTGTGTCAAGAGCAGCATCCATACCAGCTCTAAGCCCCTGCCCCCCCACCTTTGTGAGGCAACATAAAACTTGGCTCAAGGCTACGTGTAATGAAAATCAAACCTCATTCCATATAGTGGGAGACAGTAAGGAAACTGATCCCAGTCAACACAAGACCTTCCGTTTCCACCTCAGAACTCTCAACTGTGCTTTTCAAAGCAGAAAAATTGCTTTGAGCTTCTAAAAGGGAATAAATTAAAGCATATCATTACTGACTTTATGTGATCCTGTGATCACATAAACCAGTAGAATGGAGACCACATTCTATGTATAAGAAAGTGGCTTCCCACTCAGCCCTGCCATGCAGCTCTACAAAATATCAACCGTCCCATCTCTCAGTGGATCAAAGGCTCAGTCCGTGGCTACCAGTACCTAGGAATACTCTAGGGCAAGAACAGACAGATGGTTGAGACGTATTACTAGGATGAGGTCACCCTCTGTTCTCTGATGGACAAAGGACAGAACCATCAAAGGTCTCACCCTCATGGTTCCAAGAGCTTTAGTGAACATCCTATTGATCCCACAGGGGGATGAAAACAAGTCTGTGCGAGACCGCTTCAATGCCCGCCAGTTCATCTCCTGGCTACAGGATGTAGACGACAAGTATGACCGCATGAAGGTGAGTGCTTGTGTCAGATGCTCTCCTGGGGCCACACCGCCGCCAGGGTAAAGGATGCTTTGGAGGTTCCCACACTAGCAAAGCTCTTAGGTCTGTAGTGTCTTCCCTTCTGTCCAGGTATAGGGAGCAGCTCCTGGCAGGACCCAGCCTGAGCCTTCCTAAGCAGTCACAACCTACCTTCCACACTCAAAGCATACACAAGAGGATGAGAAAAAGATAGATCAGCTAGGAGAATGCAAATCACCACCTACAGATGCTAAAGTCAAACATAGGGTAGCATCAGACTCCAGCATGCCAATCACAGATGAGAAAAAGAAGTTCCTATCTCTCTCTTATGCAGTTTCCCCATAAATGCTTCTCTTCTCATTCAGGGAAGTTAACCTAGAGTCTCCTGACTGCTGTCATCAAATACATGTTGTAGACAGTGAGATGTCAGAGTTAGCTGGTTAGTGAACATTATTAGCATTGCATTGAGCTTCATCCATTCAGAGGTGCCAAGAAGACCTTGGGAGAATCAGAAGCCCTTGTGCTTAGGCCGGAGGCTTATCACAAGCAGGGCTCAGAGCTGAGGTGGTTTTCTATTTTCCCACGAGCTCCTGCTCCCATTCTCTTACTTCATCCTAGAGTCACCTCTCGGTCACACCTCATCCCAGGTGAGGTTATGCATAATGCTGGCTAGGAGACACAGACTATGACAAGACAAGTTTGACCATATTTGATAACAAAGAAAACAGTCCTAAAAGGAAGGAGATAAAATGGCCAAATCTTAGTGAAAAGATCCTCAATGTTTCTTTTAGAAGCAGAAGTTGAATGAGGTTCTTCATTCAGAAGTCCATGCAAGTCTGGGTTAGAGGAAGCTGTCTGTCTCCCTGTGGAGTGGGAAACAGACAGCTGGTAGTTTCATTGAGTAGGCTCCTAGGATTGAATCTCAGAAATCACACACCTAACCTAGCAATTACTTTACTCATTCAAAACTTACATATATGAGCAATGTGTCCATTGGGATAATCTAGCCTACTTGATACTCATAACTGTCCTTCCTTATCTCAGGATCAGTCACATAACGTGAACAACTTGGAGCTGGGTGGGCTCTCTGGCCATGTTTAAATTAAAATGATTCATTTGGTCCTAAAAAACAGGTCCCACTCCATCCTAGTCCCTATGTACACTTTTAAATGTCTTTACTACTGTGAAAACACACACACACACACACACACACACACACACACACACACACACCCATACACACCAGTGAAAGCAGAGCTAACCCCCCCAAAGGTTGACCTCCAGTATGACTGAGTTACTCCAGTCTGATGGTCAGAATGGGGGGGAAGTTCATCTGCTGGATGCAGGTCTCTAGCCCTGTCCTCACACAGCTGATTCCAGGAGGACCTGGGCCCCATCAGGGCATAAACCAGGTTCTGAGCTAAGAACCAGGGTGGGTTTACAGTCCTGTGGTGAAGCCTGAAGGCAGTGGTGGAAGCCCAGGGCCTGGCCATCCCTCTCACCTTGTGTGTTCCACAGACATGTTTGCTGATGCGGCAGCAGCATGAGGCTGCAGCCCTCAATGCTGTGCAAAGGATGGAGTGGCAGCTGAAGGCCCAGGAGCTGGACCCCGCTGGGCACAAGTCTCTGTGTGTAAATGAGGTGCCATCCTTCTATGTGCCCATGGTTGACGTCAACGATGACTTCGTACTATTGCCAGCATGACACTCAGAGGAAGGTCACAGGACACAAACAAGGGCCACTTGGGTCGCCCAGTGCTGCCAATGAGTCCCGGCAGCGGAGGAGGGAGCACCGCATCTATCAAGTGGGAGGAGCCCAGAGACTGCACCTTGCCATATGTCTCCCCCTCCAGATGCCAGTGAGGTAGAATGCATCTCTTTTTACCAGTTGCTGTGGAGAGCATGAGGCCCAGACACTGCAGAGCTTTGCCAGGCCTTGGGACAAGGAGACCGTGGCCACAGACAAGGTGGCTCTATCTCAGCCATGCCCTCTGGGTTTTCTTCCAGCTGATGACAGGGCACTTGAGGAGTCGCAGAGCAGAGTGTGTTTTTTAATTCCTCGTTCCATTCTGATCAACTAGTGGAAAATAGACTAAGGCGTCCACCTCGCATAAGCAGTGACCTCCAGGTCAGAGAAGCAGGAAAGCGCTGTCCCACCATGGTCCCCGGGACAGGCTTGGACACTGGTGCCGGCAAGGGTCCGGCTGCTGCCTGCCTGGACACAGGGACGCAGCCAGGACTCTCCGATAGTGTTTTTAATGGAGTCAAATCCACGTGGTTTGTATATTTTTCCTTTAATCTTGGGCATTTTGTTTCTCTTTCTGAGAACGTAACTTGAAACACTACAGAGCCAATAATCCTATAGAGTGTATCCGCAAACCTGTACAGTTTTATATACATTCACAATGTACTTTTGCTGCCTTCTAGATAATTTATTTTGCAACACATTACTGCACAGTTGTAAATAACTTATGTACTGTAACATCACTTTCAGTTATGTGTAAAGAAATAAATAAATTAATTAAAATGTTCTTTGTACATGGCACCGTCCCTTCAGGTAGCAGGTCTCTCTTATGGGGTGGGGGGTAACTGACACACATATCAAAGTACTTGGAATCCTGGGCTGCAACTGCATGGTTGTTCACAGGACTAGAGCAGAGGCCAGCCTTGCCTCACCAGTGGTCCTTTAGCCTGTGAAAAAAAAGGATAGACAGCAGGGCGGTGGTGGCGCACGCCTTTAATCCCAGCACTTGGGAGGCAGAGGCAGGTGGATTTCTGA
>NW_022196905.1:261305884-261343977 GCF_008632895.1 Mastomys coucha | reverse complement strand
AAAAAAAGAGAGAGAGAGAGAGAGAGAGAGAGAGAGAGAAAGGATAGCCCCCTGCAGCCTCCAAGACACCTCCCTTGTCCTGGCTGTCTGGCTTGGGCTTCCAACACCAGCAGGGCTCCTACATCTGTCTCTGCGGAAGACCCTTGACCTTGAGCATGGTCTGGCAATGTCATGATGCCTTAGCAGCGCTGCCGCTAGGGCATCCTGCTCCCCTGTCCTTTTCTGCCCCTTAGTCCACTGTTTATCATGAAACGCTTCTTAAAGCACTTAAATCCATATTTCCAAGCATCCATGGAACCACCAATTTCAACCCAAAGTGACAAATCACAAGTATAAGGCTTCATCGCAACTCTGCACAAGTCTGGCATGTAGCTGTCAGGGCCTGCCTTAAAGATAGTATTTACAGGGAGCACATACTACCTGTCAGCCTGAGAAGCTGAGTGCATGTGAGCTGACTGTACGCTGTGTCCCTGAAACTAAGACTATCAGTGGCTGCCGCCTGTGAAGCTCTACTGAGCTGAACTTCACATAAGGAGTACTTAGGCCTTCCAGACTTCTATCAGAGAGTGAAGAACATCACACAGAGCTGATGCACATCAGAGCTCTGAAGCACAGATGCTGCAGATGCATGTTCAGACCTCTAGTCATCACAGAGACAATGTTTTCAACACAGCACGATCACACATGCACACACACACACACACACACACACACACACACACACACACACACGGCTGGGTGCCAGGGTAGGATAGAGGGGACAAGAGGAAGAGAAAGAAGAGGTGGACCACTGATGGGGACTCTCCTGCAGCCTATAAATGGATGCCAGTTCTCAGAGGAAATTCAGGAGCAGTTTCTCTCCCGCTCAGATGGCTCTTGAGGTAGGGTTAGATCCACTGGGTCCTAGGCTGGCCTAAGGACAGAGTTCCATCCAGGGATTCCTCCAGGTGGCATTTGGAGCCCAGTGAGGGCTTTGCCCTAGAGAACCAAAGTAGCTCTCCAAGTGATTTTCATCTTTCCTAAGAAGCTGATGTCTGTCTGTCTGTCTTACTGAGGACAAGGAAGGCACATAGCAGAGTGGAGAGGAGAATGAAAACTTTAGACCCGAGGAACAGCGGGAGACACTCACTCCACCTCAGAGCTGTCACACAAAAGGGTTTCCCAACCTTGGGGCTGCTGAAGTTCTCGTTTGGTGGAGGCAGGCCTGAGTATGGCCAGCTAATGCTTGTCTGACAACATGCCTGGCTGCAGCAGGAGACAAGTCACTTTTCCCTCCACACGCAGCAAGTTTTTAGCCAACTCCCAGGTGACAACCTCTGATAGAGAACAATTACAAAATAGCACTCATATCCAAAGCAAAGGTATTGGATTTGTGACATTTAAAATAGGCGTGAGCTCACACCCTGGGCCTAGTGGTGTTCTGGTCCTTGAACTGAGAATGATCATGATCATGTTTTGGGCACCTCTTGTTATTTAGGGGGTGGAAATTGCAAGTGGACATTTTTCCTTTTCACAAGACACCAGAAATGTTAGTCGCAAACACTGGAATGCAGAACAGGGGGCTAAAATAGCTGTCGGTGCAATTTCCTTTCCAAAATCCCAAACATGAGGAAATGACTTCAGAGAAGACAAAGGAAAGAATATTAGTTTCACAGAAAATGGTATGATTTAAAACCAAAGTACATCCAGAATAATGCTCCAGATACTTAGCAGAAGTGAACCATTGAGACTTGTCAGTCTTAGACTTCAGAAGTTACCACACAGGGCTCATGAAATCCATGGTCTCTGCTCACACAAGAAAGCAGCTGAGGAGTGAGTAGCGAAGTCTGAGGCGTCTCCACCACGCTCTTTTGGCTTTGGCTCCTTGAGAATCGCCATGGAGCCAACCAGGAGGAGGCCCCACACTTAACAGCTCCCTGCAAAAGCAACTGTTACTGGTTTGTCAGGACCTGGCCTGGCCTTCAAAGGAAGTCGTTTTCCTCCCCACAGCACTGCTCAGGTACACCCTTAACCCAAGGACACATGAGCTGTGTGTGGACTGTGGTCTGCCACAGGCATCCTCAAAGCTTTAATGGACACATTCTTGGGGGAGAGAAACCTTGTGTGCCCAGGAAGCATCTGAGAACCCTTATACAAAGAGCACATGAAGTCCATAGTAGTACTGTAACCTGTCAGAGCTGCTGAGGAAAACCCTGGGGACAGAGACTAAAAACAAACTGAAGAGTACATTCGGAGAACAGAGGAAATCTGTCCAAGGAAGTAACATGGCTCTGGTAATACAAACAAGGAGTCTCACCAGCCAGAACCAGTAAGTTGTATAAAGACAGACAGACTGACCCTGGTATATAGTGAAGTAGCTGAATCTGAGTTGGAAGTCAGTATGCTGGGAAGTGGACCATTGAGCTAGTCAAATGAGAAACAACAAAGACTGGAGGAAAAGAGAGCCTGGGTTCTGAAGATGCCACAAGAAGGACTCCAGGTCAGCCAGGACTGTAGCAGAGCCATGACAGTCTGGGCAGCTGCCTGGCCTCCCAAAGTGTGAGAAGCATGGCTGAAAAGCTGCCCATCTGAAATTAAGAAATTAAACAACATTTCTAGGTAAAGAACTGCCTTGACTGTTAACAGATCTGCTTTTCAGGAGGAGATGTCAGCATCCCCACCTTCCATAATGGGTCAGGCATGCAGGAAGTCATCGCAAAACAATCGGATCTCCTTGCTGTCCATACGGCATGCACCCAGCAGTCGCAAACTGTCCACTGTCCACTGTGTGTGGGTAACTCTCCAAGAACAGGTCGATAGGCCAGAAGTCAGTCTCAGCAAATGTAAAAGGCTTAAAATACACACCTTATACTCTGATGACTCTGGGTGGCTGAGCAGCCCAGTACCTCAGCAAGGAAATCACAGGGGGACATTCTGGGGGAGAATGGTCCAGTTCAGAAGTGCCCAAGACCAGGTAGCTCCACCATGCCTTTTGCTGTGGTCCTAAAGGACTGGCATCAGTAGCATTCAAAGAGGTGTAGTGTTATAGACCTATACATTACGCAGAGGGCCAAAGGGAAGTCCCAGGAGAAGGCAAGAAGAGCCAAAGGTCTCAGCTCATTTGTGCATTAGATGGCTCAGCCTACATCAGCACACTGAAGTAGCACATACCATTGCATCTGGTCCAGACTGAGCTTGGGTCAGAGAGCTGAGCTGAGGCATAGAAGTACGGCTTGGCAGTGTACCACTTGCCTGGTATACTTAAGACCCTAGTTCCATCCCCAGCACCAAACAAGAACAGATACAATAGTCTGAAAGCCAAACTAACCTTGAGATTGAGGGTGGGGGTGTGGTGGGGGGACAGGCAGTGGGGACTAGCAAGAACACACACCGCCTGACTCTAACTAGGCCTGCTACCTGATGAAGCACAGTAAGTCTTCATCAATTACAGTTTGCAAACAAGACCCAGGAGCTCACAGCCCTGGGCCCATACAGAAACAAGCAAAGCAAACGGTCACTCACCTGGAGAGACCACAGAGTCCACGTCACAACAGCAGTGTCAGAGGCAGCGCCAATATATCGAAGCAGCTATTACACAAACCTCACAGAAGCAAGCTAGCATTCTTTAGACTGATATATACATACTGTGAAAGAGACAGAAAACACAAAGAATACCTACATGGCTGGCTGGGCATGTACTACATGGTGGCTTACGACTGTGACCTCAGCCCTCGGGAGACTGAGGCCAAAGGGTGGCTACAAGTTTGAGGCCTCCCTGAGCCATGTAGTAAGTTCGAAAGTCAACCTTGGGTAAGAAGCAAGACCCTGTCTCAAAACACAAACAGGGCTGGGAATGTAGCCCAGTTGGTAAAGTGCTTGCTGCAGGCCCTGGGCTCAGCCACAGAAATCAGGCCTGGCGCTGTGCACGTGCCATGCCAGCATGAGAGAGGTGGGGGTCAGAAGATTGAGGCCATCTCAAAACAGCAAAGACACGTGGAGATTTTAAAACTGAACAATCCAACAGTAAAAACTAAGGCCCACCTATATACTTATTTGTCTTTAGTATTTGAGCATAGTGTGTGAGTATGTGTGTGTTGGGGGTGGGTATATAATAATGTGCCTCTGAAGGCTAGGAGCTATCAGATCCCCCCTGGAGCTAGAGCTAGAAGCAAGTATAAGCTACCTGATGTGGGTGCTGCAAACTGAATTTGGGTCCTCTGCAAGAGCAGTATGTGCTCTTAACTGCTGAGCCATCTCTTCAGGTCCATCCACCCTGGGTTTCTTTTTATTTTGTTTTGTTTTGTTTTGTTTTTAATAATTTTTAAAAATTTTATGTACACTAGTCTTTTAACTGAATGTACGTCTGTGTGAGGGTGTCAGATCCCCTGGAACAGGGGTTACAGACAGTTGTGATCTGCCATCAGTTGTGGGTGCTAGGAATTGAACCCAGGTCCTCTGGAAGAACTGTCAGTGTTCTTAACCACTGAGCCATCTCTCCAGCCCCCACCTTGTTTTTTGAGACAGGCACTCTCACTAGTCTGGAGCTCTGATTCATTTAGGCTATCTGACAGCAAGCCCAGCAACCCAGTCTTATCTCCTCCGGGCTGGGGCAATAATGTGTGCCACCATCCTCGGGGGTCTTATGTGTTTGTGTATATGCATGTTAATATATGTATGGGCCCATACATGTGTAAGAGTGGTGTGCATGTACGTGTGTGCATGCATGTTGTGCTGACTGGTTTTGTCAACTTGACACAAGCTAAAATCATCGGAGAGGAGGGAACACTAGTTGAAAAAAGTTTCTATAGGGCATTTTTCTTACTAGCGATCGATGTGGAACCAGGCCCACTGTGGGTGGTGCCACCCCTGAGCTGGTGGTCCTGGGAGCTCTAAGCAAACAAGGTCAACACGTCATGAGGAGCAACCCTTCCTCGTGACCTCTGCATCCACTCCTGCCTCCAGGTTCCTGCCCTGACTTCCTTTAGCGATAAACCATGATGTGGAAGTGTAAGCTAACCCAACACTTTCTTCAAATCTTTTGGTCCTGGTGCTTCATCACAGCAAAAGTGGCCCTAACTAAGATGCACTCGGAAGCCAGAGGCTGTCATCGGTGTCTTCCTTGATTCTGAGTGGCTTATACATTGAGCAGGCTCCCACTTTCACATTAGGTGGTCTTAATTAGCCGTTTTGCTCCAGGGATCCCTGTCCTCTCCCTCCTGAGTACTGGTACTGCAGGCTCTCATTCCCACCCGTCCTTTACGTGGGTTCTAGGGCTCTGGCCATGGGGTCTCACCCCTTCTGTTTTGCTTTGCTTTGCTTTGGATTTGAGACAGGGCTTCCTTAAGTAGCCCTGGCTGACTTGGAACTCACTCTGTAGACCTCAAATTCAGAGATCTGCCAAATTCAGAGTCCTAGCACTCAGGAAACAGAGGCATGCGCCACACGCCTGGCTCGGTTCTCACTCTTACACCGCTGGCACTTTGCCGACTGAGCCTCTCCCCAGCCTCTGGGTACTACCATTTTTAAAGTACAGAAACCCTGAAAGAGGCTGCTCTTAGGGAGAAACGATGGTAAGACTCCTATCCATCTCAGCAGACAGGAAGAGAGCAAAGTGATATCACCATCCTGGAACCTGTTCCTATGAACCTTACTCTCTCTCCGAGATGCAGGGTAGCCAGATGGGCTGTGCATGCCTGTAATCCCAACACCCAGGGCAGAGGCCAGCAGATCTCTGTAAGGTCTGGTCTATATAAAGAAAGGGGGATGGAAAGAAGCTGAAGGAGAAAAGGTCTCCTCAGACAGGAATTGAAGGAATCTGTCTTGAATGCCTCCCCACAAGGAATATTAGACATTCTTTAGAAAAACACAGGTCAGGCTAAGGCAGTGTCTGAGTATGTGGTTAGTTTGCTCAAGGCCTGGGGATCCAGGAGAGAGGAGGAGACTCAGAAATTCAGGTCTGGGGCCAGAGAGATGGCTCAATGGCCAAGACCACTTGTGCTTCTCCAAAGGACCCAAAGTTTGGTTCCCAGAAAAGGACGTCAGCCCACGACTGCCTGAAACTCCAGCTCCAAAGGACTTGACATGCCTTTCTGGCAATCACAGGAAACCGTACATTCAGCATGCACCCCTACAGACATGTATACATTACACTATATATATTGCATATGTACAATGCATTGGGAAATTTAAGGTTCAAAGAAAACAAAAATTCGGATCTGCATTAAAGAAAAGAAAATGACTGAGTCTCAGGGTACGCACCCATAGTCCCAGCACTCAGGAGACCAAAGCAGGGGGATTGCTATGGGTTTGAGGCCAGCCAGGGCTTCATAGCAAGATCCTGTCTCAACTCCCATTCAAGGAGACAGTAAGAAGATAAACAGTACCTGTGCAGCCTTGGTGTCCTTGTTCTCCAGCCTTCCACCCCACCGCCCCATGTTCCCACCTCACAGGCACGCAAGACAGTCCCACTGTGAGAACAGGAGTCTCAGTGTGGACTGGATGCGGTTCTTGGGGTCAGATGCCTGGTCACTGGGAACTATTCTGGAGCAAGGGGGGTCATGGCTACAGGTCAGGCCCCACCGCTTACAAGTTCCTGTCTTTCCTCAGCAGTCAAATTAATTACAACCAGACATTGGGAGGCACAATGGACGCCAAGCACATAAATGCCATAAAACTCAACTGGTCAAGGCTTTGTGCCAAGGCGGGAAAGTCAGTCGATTCATGTTTAGGGCCAATCTGGGCAATATATAAGACTCCATCTAAACAAAGCCAAGAATGGTGGCTCACATCTGTATTCTCAAATCAAGGAACTCTCAGGCTAGCCTCAGCTACAGTATGAGACATGGTCTCAAGATAAATAAAAGACATCTATCATGACAAGAAAGGGGGGGGAGCTGAGAGAAAGCAAGAGAGTGAGCAAGAGCGCTAGAGGAGAAACAGACAGGCTTAGCATGACATCAGGGCCAGCAGACACAGTTTCAGTGGGGGTGAGGTGCTCCTCTGTAACCCCAGGGTTTCAGAGGCAGAAAGATCAGGAATTGAGGTGAACCTCAGCTACACAGGGATGGGAGGGAGGAAGGGGATGAATGACACAGAGAAACAGTCCTGCAGGATGGAAGCCAGTCACAACATCAGGATGAGACGTAAGTGTGCCCACAACCTCTTGGATCCCTTCAACCGCGAAACACAGCTCCTTGGGCCCACATGGGAGAGCACATTCTTACCTTAACAAAGGTCGAGGAAATCATACTAGGTCTGCTCTTAGACTACAATGGAATTAAAATAGAAAGTATAAGAAGATAGATGAGAACTCTGAAAATACTTTAGCTTAAGCACTACACTCATATGTAACACCAGGGTTGAAGATGAGCCATCTGGCTGGGAAACTTACTATGTAGACCAGGTTGGCAGGGCCTTAAATTCACTGAGCTCCTACCGCCTCTCTCATACTGTGATTAAAAGGTGTTTGCTACCAGACTAGCTAATTAAGTTTTTTTTAAAAATGTATTTATTATAAGAACACTGTAGTTGTCTTCAAACGCACCAGAAGAGGGTGTCAGATCTCATGGATGGTTGTGAGCCATGAGGTTGCTGGGATTTGAACTCATGACCTTCACAAGAGCAATCAGTGCTCTTACCCACTGAGCCATCTCACCAGCTCCGCTAATTAAGTTTTAAATTAAAAGGTTTTGTTTTGTTTTGTTTTTTTTAAGCTGGGCATTGGTGGCACATGCCTTTAATCCCAGCACTTGGGAGGCGGCAGAGACAGGTGGATTTCTGAGTTTGAGGCCAACCTGGTCTACAGAGTGAGTTCCAGAACAGCCAGGGCTACACAGAGAAACCCCATCTCAAAGTGCCCCCAACCTCCAAAAGGCTGGAAACAGATCACTAAGAGAACTCGCTGCTCTTCCAGAGGACCTTGCTTTAACTCCTCGCACGCAGATGGTGCTCAGACATCCATTGCTCCAGTGGATCCGATGCATTCTGCTGACTTCAGTGTGCACCAAGCACTCATGGGATTCATATATACACATCCAGGCAAAACATACCCATAAAACAAATCAAAAAGGAAGTATTGTAAAAACACATAAAATAACACACGCTAATAATACATAGGCATCCTGACCCTGGGTTTGACAGTGATTTAGAAACAGCAACAAGGTCCAAAGAAGGTTCCAGGAAGTGGCAGAGTGGAAGGCAGCAGGAATCCATTGCCCAGACTGAACAGAACCTGAGAGGCAACCACTTCAGAATTCCTCATCTGCCAAAAACCTGCAAGTCCCAGGAGAGGGCTTTGTGGCCCCACTGTGTTTTACTCTCATAATTTAGGAAACTAATACTTTCAAAACAAAAACAAGCACTCACCATGTAATTTATTTTGTGACCCCAAAATTTGCTTCCTACCTAATTTAAGAGGATAGTGTACTTAACTGGTTTATATTTATGAGCACATGATCGAAAAATATATGATCAGCTGGGCAGTGGTGGCACATGCCTTTAATCCCAGCACCTGGAAGGCAGAGGCAGGCAGATTTCTGAGTTCAAGGCCAGCCTGGTCTACAGAGTGAGTTCCAGGACAGCCAGGGCTACACAGAGAAACCCTGTTTGAAAAAACCAAAAAAAAAAAAAAGAAAAAAAGAAAAAGAAAAAAGAAAAAGAAAAAGAAAGATATGATCTTGTGACATCCATACCAAAGCAGACGCGGAACACAGTTAAGTCCGACGGCTTTAAATCCAGAGTGGAGCATCAACACCTTTGACTCCCGCTCAGCTCCAGCCCCAAGTGACAGCTCACACCTGCAGTGCCAGCACTCAGGAGGCTGAGGAGGAGTCCTGTTAGATGCCAGCCTGGCCCCCAGCATGTGGCAGACACTAGCTCAAAGGGAGAAAGATCTCCATGGTAACCTTAAAGAAAATAGTGACAGGTTGTATATAGAAAGATGTGAGAAAGGAACTAAACACTTTTGTTTCACTCTAAGAAAAAAAAAATGTAACAAAAAAAGATGGTAATTCAGGAAATGAAAACCAAACTCTCCTGGACAGAGAATAGCATAAGGGCAGAGATCCATTATCAGCAGTAACTAAGAAGATGAACTCAAGGGTAAGGACTGGGCGGGGTGGAGCTCAAAGCCTCCAAATGACTTTCAGTGAGAAAACTCAAGGTGACAGTGGCAGGAGAGAATCCAGAGATAAGAGAGAGGGAAGGCTGGGCCTGCTATCAAACACCTTTAATCCCAGCACTGGGGATGCAGAGGCAGATCTCTGTGAGTTCCAGGCCAGCCTAGACAGCCAGGGCTACACAGAGATACAAGATGGCCGATAGTTCAGCAGGTAAAGGTGTTTGCCCCCAACTCCAAAGACCTGAACTCCGTTCCTAGGACCCACATCTTAGAAGGACAGCCAATTTGTCAAAGCTGTCCTCTGACCCCTACACCTGAACCAAGGCAGGTGCACATGCTTCCCCACACAAATAGATACATGCAATCATTTTCTTTTTAAAAAGGACTGAATGGCTAAAGAGCCCCCAGTCAAAGCCCACAGAAAAGGTAGTTTTAGGAACGTATACTTAGACATCAGTTTTAAAAGGCCAAAGTTACTCTTTAAAATCCCAACATTCCCACTTGGGCAGAAGGATCAGAAGTTCAGGTTATCCTTGGCTACAAAGGGCAGCCTGGGCTACAGAGATCCTACACTCCCAAAAAGGGAAATTTCATAAAAACCTGAACAGAACCCCAGGCGGTGGTGGCGCACGCCTTTAATCCCAGCACTTGGGAGGCAGAGGCAGGCAGGTGGATTTCTGAGTTCGAGGCCAGCCTAGTCTACAGAGGGAGTTCCAGGACAGCCAAGGCTACACAGAGAAACCCTGTCTAGAAGAAAAAAACAAAACAAAACAAACAAACAAACTGAACAGAAAGCTTATATTTGCAGCCGCCACTCAGGCAATACCCAGAATACATGGTAAAAACCTGCAGTAAAATACCTGTACTCAGAAGTTCATGGTGAAGCTTTCTTTTTGTTTCTGTTGCTGCAAGAAAATACCCCGAAGGGAGCCACTTACAGAAAAGTGGGCTTGTTTGGCCCGAAGTTCCAGATCCCAGTCTATCATGGCAGGGAGGGTCACAGAGACAGGAGCGTGGAGCGGCTGACCACCGTACTCCAGAAAAGAGCAATAGATAATGCTGTGTGCTGGTGCTCGGCATACTTTCTCCACTCTTCCACAGTCCAGAGCCCCGCCGAGAGAATCACTCCACCCTCACAGGCGTGTCCTACCACCTCAATTAGCATAATCAAGATCATCTCCCTCAGGCTGGTTCAGAAGTGGGCCTGCCAGGTGATTCTGGGTTCTCAAGTTGATAATTAGCACTAACCAATGTAGCTGGCTACAACCTACAAAACGGGATGGACTCAGATGTCCCCCGCACTGGAGACCATGAACAATGTGAACACCGGTGAGCGGTGTGAAGTGGACTTCGGGTATATAGTTTTGTATAAAGACTCCTAACACAAGGCCAGAGAATTTAGGGTTCCCTCGTGTGAAGCACCCAAACCAGAAACATCTGGCTGGTGGCTAGCGGTTGCCGGAGCAAGAAGGCAGGTAGTGAGGCTACCTGGAACAAGGTTTTTGTTGGACTTTTCTGACGGTCATACTCATTGCAAATGTACCCCCCAGTTTGTTCCTTTGTCAGAATGCTGGGGCTCTCGAGTTGGGTTATAACTCGTCAGGCAAAGCTTCTCGACACTGAGCTACAGCCTAGAACTGTGACCCTACTTCAGCTTTTAAAAATTAAGGTGGGGCATCTGGCGCCACACGCCTTTAAACCCAGCACTAGAGAGGCAGAGACAGGCGGGTCTCTGAATTCCAGGCGAGCCTGGTTTACAGAGTGAGTCTGAGGACAGCAAGGACGACACAGAGAAACGTGAAAAACAATAAATGAATATATCCAATACAAAAACCGTCAAGTGTGTTTAAGAAAACGCAAAGCCCTTCCATCGCGCACAAGTAAGCGAATCAATGCTAACCTCGGAAATGCAGCCCAAAGAGCAAGCGCTTGAGACTACAGCCTTACCTCACCTGCCTGTACCTCGCAGAGGAAACCTGGCACCGCCGCAGCACTTTCTCCCTGTGGCAAAGAGGCTGGAAAACCTGAAGAGCAGCTTGACAGCACCTTCCACCCAGGGCCCGGCTGCTGGGACGCCTTGGTGAGAAGGCCAGGCCTGGCAGTCATCTCTGGACTTGAGCCCAGCGAGCACCACCTGGCAGCTGGGGCCACAGACACTGGGTCCCTTCGCCTGCACGGGCCACGCCCTCTCCCCGGCCCCCCTCCCCGCCTTCCCCCCCCACCCCGTGACCTCCACGCTTCCTGGTACCGCCCTCAGAAGGGTTCCTCTTTATGAGGTCCGCCCATCCCACCGGCCCTGTGCTCAGGAATTTGGCTTCCTTGAAGTTTGTCTAGGGGCTCAACCTGCTGGCTCTGGGGCTGACAAGCTCTGGGCTGCTCTTGTTCCCCCACTCAACCCCCCTCCCCCTCCCGGTGCCCGCATCCTGTGCCGACCTGGCTCTCTGCAGTTTGGTCAACCAGGCCCACCTGTCCTAGAACAGTGAACCAGCCTGCTTTCTTCTCCATGGCCCCCTGGGTCTCTTGCTGGGGTCTGCTGGGGTGTCACGCTAGGGTTCTCATGGGATGCTCCTGTTTGGCTCAGGCTGCCCCTGGGTACTCAGTGACAGGCTGAGACATGCCGGCTATCCCATCAGTCCTATGCCTGGTAGGTTGGTGGGCCTGGGAAGAAAGATAGATCTAGGCTACAATGTTGAAGCAGGTAGGTGGGGTTAGTGAGGGCCTGGACGCCATACTGTGTGCAGTTTTGAGCAAGCTGTGTTTGGTCTGGTGCTGCTAACACTAGAATTCCATGACGAGAGGTGGCTTTGACTGATGGAATGTCATTTCAGGTTAAGGGGCATACCAAGAGGCAATTGTCCATGAGGTGCCCAGGCACGGGGCTGTAAGAATTGTGAGCCAGAGGCAGTCTTAGTGGTCTGGGTGAAAGAAAGGGCAAGGGCAGCTAGCTGGGCCTTTCAAGCCAACATCAATTCTCCCTACCCTCAGGCTAACACCTACTTCCTGCCTCACTTCCGGTCTCCTTTGGAAGCCTTGATCTCACAGCCACCCAGCCACGCTCCTCCCCTGAGCTGGACGGAAGTTGTGCAGTGGCCACATCCCGACGAGACCTGCCAGAGGCGCCAATACCTGCCCCAGCTGACCCTGCCCTCCTGTACTGGAATCATCCTTGCCCTGTCTGCCTTCACAAGTGACTGGGCGTTGAAATAAACTGGCCAAGCACTACTTAAGACAGTATTTTAGGTCTGAAGAGGCAGAAACCCAGAAAAGAGAAGCAAGAGACCCAGGTCAACAGGGGCCTTGGCCTCCAGTGCAGAAAAGCCCCGAGGCCAGCCTACCTGGATTCTGGAGTTGCTCTTGAAATACTTACACATCATGTAAGTATAAAAAATATAGGAAAAAAGGAAAGAACATAAAATAAAATGAAGGAACACTCCCACATACAACATAGAAATGAAGATGCCCCCTAGAAGCTCATATATTTGAATGGTTCCCGGTTGGTGGCTATTTCGGAAGGATTAGGAGATGACGCTTTCTTGGAGAAGGTATATCAATGGGCCGGCTTTGAAGTTTCAAAAGCCCACACCAGGCCTAGCCTTGTTCTCATTCTCCTTGTTCCTCTCCCTCTCCCCCCCTTCCCTCCTCCCAATTTACTGATCAGATGTGAGCTCTCAGCTACTACTCCAGTGCCCCGCCTGCCTGCTGCTGCCATGCTTCCCACTATGATGATCATGAACTAACTCTCTGAAAGTGCAAGAAAGCCCTCAGTTAAGACACTTTTTTTTCAATGTAAGTTGCCTTGGTCATGGTGTCTCTGCACAGCAACTTGAATGAGTAACTAAGACATGGAAACTGAGGTGCAGAGACCTGAAGGCCAAGAGAATCTTCTATGACAGGCTTAAGTAGAAGGACCTGGTTTGAGCCTAGAACACTTGCCCCTAGGCACAAGGTGCAGGGCAGGGGTGAAGGGTCAGAGGTTAGCAGGGACAGTGCACAGGTGTCCCCACCAGTCATTGGTGGTGGGACTTGCTGTAGGACGGTTCGAGGGAAGCATTGGAGCACAGTGAGAGGTGCACACTGTCACCTTGAGTCAGGAAGCACCCCTCTGCACTGGGCAGGCATCAGCGACCCTCCTGAGAGAAGGGTGGGGCTTGGAAGGAATGTGCCCAGAGAGAGATGGCTACCCCAAAGTGAGAGGGTTCTGAGTAACCAGGGTGAAGCCTGACAGAGCCTGGAATCGCCTGTCCCTTGTCTCCAGGGATGCTTGGATGGACCACACTGTCTCAAGGCTCCTAACTTTCCAATCAATAGCTATGCTCAACAACCTCTTATAGCTGAGGGTGGAGCCATGGGCTGCTTAGCAGTCTGGAGCATACAGGACGCTGCCCCTCCCCTCACTTAGGCCTGTGGTTCTTCCATTTACTCTCAGCTGGTCATTTGCACTGCCCTCCCATGTGAACAGAGATGGCCCTCGGGCTCAGGATCAGGGAAAGCGGCACAGGACATGGGAAGACTGAGGAAGCCCGGCAGGATGGCAAGACTCCAAGGCAAAATAACCTGGTTTTCTAGTGAGAAGTGCAGAATATTTTCTAGGACAGGGGTGCATACACCCCAGTTTTTAGTTTGTTTTCCTTGAGCCCTACCATGGGCTCTCTTGAGTTCTGTCCTTGGGGTTACCCAGTGACATTCAGACTATAGTGTGTCATCTAACCCACAGGCTGTGACCTTTCCCAAGGAGACACATCTCATGAAATAGAAAACACATGGTTCTTTCTCCCCTGGCTGTCCTCCTGCATTGAATTCTATTGCTGCCACAGTCACTGTTGGAGTCACCCACTCTAAAGGACATCCTCTTCTTCCATCACCCCCTATCTGGCCACATTCCCAGAAGCACAGTTCCCACCCAAGGGGCCCCTATAAGCCGAAACAAAGGACACTGCTGAGCACTTGACATGCCTGGAGCTGGGGTAACTCACACCAGGGCAGACACATCATCCCCAAGAAGACTGAGAAACTGAGGAAGTGGGGAAAGTAAGGGGTGCCTGGCCTCCTCCCAGTCCAGATCTACTCAGATGAGGACAAAGGTAGACCTCAGGCCTCTGTCTAAACCTGGGGCTGAGAGGAGACCTTGTTCATGCCTCTCCTCCCATGCATGTGCACATAAGCACACAGGCACTCTGAACTCATCAGTCCTGCGCCTACCGCCCCTCACTCCCACCAACTGTGCTGAGCAGGGCCCTGAGGTCCCTCCCTAGGCTAGGCCTGGGACAGGGGCCACTACACCCTCTGTGGGGAGAGTGGCACTGGACACCTGTGGTCTACCAAATAGTATGTTTTTAATTCCAATCCACTCCTTAGATGCCTGCTTTCATACAGAGGCAAGAGTCACAACTGAGACACAAAGATGAGATGAGCCCTAGCAGGGCAACTGAAGGTGGCTTCTGTACTCTGCCAGGAGAGTGCTCCCTCTGGCTGCCTAGTCCATGCTTCAGGTGCTCCCACCACCTGTGACTCAGTCCTCCCCTGGAGCTCACAGAGATGACCTCAGTGAGTTTATCTGCCATGGAGCCAAGGACGGGCCGTGCGGTTGACCCTCATAGGGTTTCTGAGTGCATGTCCCAGAAGAAACCACCCCACCCCCCCAGCTGGGCCAAGTGGGCTTGTCCACACAGCACATCTGCTCCTGGCTCTGGCTCTCACTGATGCCCATACATGTCCGCCAGCCGAGCAAAGCGCGGGCCCCAGTCCCGGAGGTAGTCATAGTCCTGGTCTTCATCTCCCAGGCTGGACAGGATGGAGCTCAGTGTCCCTGCCACCGAGCCATCTCCCTCGTAGTCGTAGATGAGAGCTGTATCGTAGGGAGGCACGCTGGGGTCACTGTCCGCAGCCTCCAAGCCCTGTGGAAAAGCCCCACAGACTCAGGACCACTCAGGCAAGCAGGGAGCCCTCTGGTGCTCAGCCACAGGCAGGGCTAGTCTACCTCTCTTACGATGGGCATGTAGAACATCTCCCTGTGCAGAATGGGCTGGCAGAGAAGGTTCTGCTTCCTCCAGCCTTTCCCCCTCAGGATGAGGAGAATCTGTCTCCTGTCATAGCAACTTTTCCTCCCACCCACCCCCAGTCTCTCAGGCATCTTTTCATAAGCATCTGACCCCCTCCAAAGGCAGTATCTCCACTGGCACTCCATTATCTTGTGACCAGTACCTGCACTAGAATTAACAGTCCCAAGGATGCTCCCAGTTTTCCCCCAGTTTGCTGGGAGCTTTCTCTGGGCTGTGTGGGCTGTGTGTCAATAGGGGATTCCCTGAATGGCCAGACTCAGCCATCCCCTCCCCTCTCATTCTGATCATCTTTTGTGTAGACAGTAGTCACTCATGAGGTGTTCAAACAGATGCTTTGTCCAGATGACGTCCAGGCAAGCTCTGCTCCTACCTCATCATTAAACACAAAGAGGTCAGGAATCATGCAAGGGTACCCTTCCCAGAGGAAACAGAACTATTAAGGTCTCTGGCCATGTGGCTGCTAATGTTTCACTCCTACCCACAGGGTTTGAAAAGTGCCTGGGGCAACCTGCTCACTCACCCTCTGGGGCTTTCCTAAAAAGCTCAGCCAGGGTCCTGCTGGTGAGCTCACCCCCTGACATCCTGTAGCATGGGGACTGGAAGCAGGGTCTGGACCTGGGTGTGTTTGTGCACATGTGCATGTATGCACATAACATGTATCAACACCCCCCCCAACCCCACCCAGGCACCTACATCACTGATGAAGTTGGCAATGTCAGATGGGCTGGTGGGAAGCACTCGATGTGGCTGTGGCACATAGCTGAAGGGGGCATCCCTGCGCAGGGGTGGCCTGCCCAAAGAGCGGCTGGTGGCTCTCGGTTCCACTGGGTGGCGCAGCTGGTTTATATCGTAAGCATCCTGTATGCACAGTAAGCAGCTAAGGTCAGAGAAGGGACCTCCTGGTTGCCAGAGGACCTTCTAGGAGGCTGTAGGCATTCTGGGGACCCCTTCCCAGGGTTCCGTGTGTTTAAGCCAGCACTCCTGTCCTTACCTGGTCCTCCTCCCCACCTCCTTGCTCATCGTAGTTAAGGATGTTGTCCCGAAGGTCCTCTTGTAGTCCATGCAACAGACTCTTGCCCCGAGACTGCCCCCGGAACCGTGTGCGGAGCGCAGCAAGCAGGATGAGAACTGGAGGCACGAGAGATTAGCTGGAGTGTGGGCGCTTAAAGGACGCAGGGTTGGGGGAAGGGACCCAGGACAGACGGTGGGGCCGAGGACCTTCACTCACGGAGTAGGACCACGGTGCTGGCCAGCACAATGACCAGTGCCCCCAAACTGACGCCTACACCTCCTCCTCGCAGCGCGGCAGCCCCGGGCAGGCAAGTGCCATCTGACCCACAGCGACACACGGTGACGTTCAGCGTTTGTTCTCGCTGCTGGGGCGGCTCCCCAGAGTCCTGGAGCAGCAGGCTCAGGCGATGCAGGCCCTCAGAGACCTGATGTCGGAGCCGCAAGCGTGCATGGCTCACTGCAGAAGATGCACCGTGGTCAGCAGAAGCTCCAGGATAACCCCGCTCCCCGCCCAGAGGGTACCTGAGTCACTGGTATCAGTTTCCCCATCTACCCATTTGGGTACTGTGGAAACGAATCCCAGCCCTGCCCGAGGATGTAGTCATGGCGATACGTTGTATCGGCCTGACATTTAGGTCCTAGGGTTGCGGAGGTGAGAGAGTGGGGGAGGGCATGGGGAAGCGCACCATTAATCTGGCTGAGGCTCCAGTTCCGGCCGAGATCTGGTACCCTGGGGTTCAGCTGGAAGTGGAAGGGGGCCCCGTGCGGGGGCAGGTCCTCATCCGTAGCACCCAAGAGGAGGCCAGGGCCCTGGTCTGGTTCACTGCACAGGCTGCCGGTTGGAGGAGGAGCCAGTGCAGGGGCATGGTCGTTGACTTCTAAGATCTCAATGGACAGGGTGCCTGTGGCTGTGCTGGGAGGCATGGCTGGAAGCAAGGGAGAGCTAATAAGCTCAGGCCCCACCCACAACCTACCTTGTCAGTCCACTTAGGGAAGCAGTGGACTATGGGACAAGGACACCACCTGTTTCCCCTCACCATTGTCCAGGGCTAGGATGATGGCCCTGTACCAGCC
Organism: Mastomys coucha; assembly: GCF_008632895.1. Lineage (NCBI taxonomy): Eukaryota > Metazoa > Chordata > Mammalia > Rodentia > Muridae > Mastomys > Mastomys coucha. The sequence goes on along the minus strand of NW_022196905.1, from coordinate 261,326,736 downwards.
GTCCTTCAAAAAGGGTGAAGCTGGGCTCAGCACTCGCTGGGTCTGAATCCTGCCTGTGGCCCCATCCACTTGCAGCCAGTCTTCTGGGTCATAGTCCTTGGAGTAGCTATTGGTGGGAGGGGAGGAGAGGGATGAGGCTCACCCAAGACACCCAGACATGGAGTCCCATATCCTATATACAAACACATACTACTATCACATACTCACCCACATGGGAAAGCCAGCCAGCATTCAGCCTTTAAGGACTCCCAGCCCCAAGCTAACTTTTTTAAAAAATTATTCCATTTTATGTTTTATTTTATACATGTACTTATTTGCATCTGTGTACACATGTATGAGCACCATGACCATGATGTGGAGGAATTGAGTCTCTCCTCCAACCAGGTGGGTTCCAGGAAATGGTCTTAGATGGTCAAGCTTGATGGCAAACACCTTAACCCACTGAGCCATCTTGCCAGCTACCACCACCCCAAACTGGTTATTGACCCAACAGCACATGAGCTGGGCTGCTGCCCAGTGCCCCTCAGTAGCTGGCAATCTGTATTCCACCTTACTCAGAGATGGTGCCATGGGTACCATCCAGGTGAGAACACTGTGCCAGGCTTGGGACTGGTGGTAGACTTAAAGCTTTAGAGAAAAAAGAGGACCCATGGAAAAGGACAGATCAATAATTGAAGGCTGCCTAAGTATGGTCTTGGACTATGTGCCCTTGTGGGAGCCCAGTCCTGTCCTGTGAGGTATGGTCACTCCACATACGCACATAGGTATCTGAGGGACTCAATACCCTGAGGGATAAACACCAACGGCCTTTCTCTTTCACCCTCAGAATCCCAAGGCACCCTCGGCAGTAATAGAGCTGCTGATCCCTCCACCTGAACCCTCAAGACCCCAGGGTACACCACCTGATTCTCTGCAGCTGTTCTGTGTCAGGGTCTCTGGCAGAGAAGGTGGCCACAGAGGTGCCTGGGGGGGCTCCTTCGGCTATGCTTGTCCTCAGTGGGTTCTCTGGGAACACTGGAGCTTCATTGGTGTCCTGAACCCACACGCTGACCCTGGTCTGGCCCCGCCGGGCCCGAGGGGCAGCTGTCTGCAGTGGGGCCTCGTTCTGTACAGACACTCTGAGCTCATACTGCTCATGGCTCTCGTAGTCCAGGGGCTGCAGGAGAATGACAGAGACAACTGAAATGCCAAGTGTTAAGAGCCTTTGCCCAGGTCTGTCCAAAGAGCCCCACTTTCCTTCCCTCACCTTTAAACCTTGACATGATAAAAACTATGCAAGGCTCAAATATGAATAGGTTAACAAGATGAGTTCCTGTTGCTCTTATGGATTTGTTGAGTGTGGTGTGGTAGTTTCCTATGTTACTCAACAGCTCTGGTCTTTGTATGCAGCTGGGGGTGGGTGTGCCAGTTGATGCTCTGCAGAGGGGTCATCTGGCTCATGATGGTCATCCACTAGGCAGGTTTCAAGAGCAGCATGCAGAAAATTCTCCCTCAAGAGTTCCAGCCTACCTCAACTTGTCTGACCAGTTTCTTGCAATGAATCTTCAAATGCATCTATGTCTACATATGTTGCTGTTGTGTATGTGTGTGTGAGTGTGTATGTGTGTGTATGAGTATATGTGAGTATATGTCTATAGTGATTATGTGTATAATGAGTGTGTATATAGTGAGTATGTGTATGAGTATGCGTGTGAGTATATATGTGTGTGTGTATATATGAGTATATGATGGTATCAGGATCAGCTTTGAACCCAGTGACATCACACCTAGGTGACAGCAACCCTCACATATATTGCCAAGGCAACCGCCACCATATTCCCAGAATCTACTTGGCTCACCTCCCACTTTTACCTGTGAATGGCTACGTCACTATCCAAATAAAAGGAAAACCCCTCTGACCTCTCTCTCCCCCTCCTGCCCCACCTCCCACCTTTTCCCTTTTCTCCTACAATAAACCTCACCTATTTGGCCTGGTGTGGCCTGTCTGGAGCCGTGCTTCTAACACAACAGTATGTGTGTGTGTATGTGTACGTGCATGTGCATGTGCATGTGTATGTGTATGAGTATGTATATATGAGTGTGTATGAGTATGTATGTATGTGTATGAGTGTATGTGCATGTGTGTGTGTGTGTGTGTGTGTGTATGTGTGTGTATATGTCTGTGTGAGCTGTCCCTCTGGTAGGAATGGGGATCATGCTGGTGCAGTTTTACTTGAAATTTGGACCACCCTAATAAGGAGGTAGAAGGCTGTAATAATGGCATTCTGTGGGTGCTTCCCACTGCCACGTTTGGCCAGATACTTGTAGTCAGCACCCAGTCCATCCTGTGCCCTTACCCTAGGAGGTCGCCTAGCACAGCCCTACCCAGAAGGAACCCAGGGCAGCTCAAGCTGCAGCTGCCATGGGAAGCACCTGTGATGGAGTCTAGCCGAGGAAACACACATGACAGGGACAAGGCTCACCTTGACCACAGACAGCACACCTTCATTGGTCTTAGGGTCTGTGTAGATCTTGAACTGCCCATCAGGATCACCTTCCAGGATGGTGAACCTGGCCACCCAGTTGGGGGATCCAGGCAGGTCCTTATCCTCCACCTCAAGCCGTCCCACGTCCACTCCACTGACAGCCTCTGCAGCTTCCATAAAGAACTGGAGATCCCAGCCCATTACTCACCAGTTGGCACATTAGAATGCCTGCCCCTGGGACTAGGGATACTTTCTTTTTCTGGCTTAACCCTATTGCTCACCACAGCATATTTCACTGGTTTCCAGAGCCATGGATCCCACCTGCTGGAGCTGCTCCTGGATATTGGACCAACTATTCTCCTCACATAGCAAGAGCCTGGGAGACTTACTCTGGGCTGAGGACCATGGAGCTGCTCTTCTCTAAGGAACCTCATGTGTCCCTGTGTCACACTCCCTGCTTATACACTGCCCTCCTCTATGCCATCCACCCTCACAGCATCCCCTCCTGGAATGCACAAAGGAAAGGTAGCCCTAAGCTGATGGGGTGGGCAGAGGTGGCACCTCATCCTTGGTGAACTCGGGGGCATTGTCGTTGATGTCATCTATGGAGATGATGGCCGAGGCTGTGGCAGTGAGGCCGTCTCCCGACATGTCTGCCACCTGCAAGGTCAGGTTATACACAGCCACCACCTGGGGACAATGTGACTTGTCTTAGAAGATGTGATGCCCAGAGACAGCCACTTTAGGATGACAGCAAAGCCACCTACAGGCTTACTTACCACTTATGGGATCTGCCCCTGCCCCAGCCTGGGAGTGAACAAGAAGTCAGTTGTGGTACCAGAAATGTTAGACATTAGGGGCAGTGGAAAGCACATTCCTGGCTGATGGAGCCACCTGAGTGGCAGGGATAGGAATACCCAGGTGCAGCTGCACAGGAGAGCTTCGGGGGCATCTCCCAGGCATGAGGGACTGGCTCAGGGTGTTACAGCACCAGCAAGGAAGGACCAGGGTGAGAGTAATAACCACAGTATAGACTGAGAGGTGGGAAGGCCCCACCCCACCTGTGAAGAACCCCGAGACATGAAGAGATCTGATGTGGAGAACTCGTCCCCAGGGCTTCAGTTGTCCACAGTGTTACCTTACCTCTCGGTCCAGCCCCACTTGCACTGTGCGGATCTCTCCGGTGTGCTCATCGATGCTGAAGAACTCAGGGCTGCCCTGCTCCAAGATGGAGAACCTGAGGGCTGCATTGTCTGTCTCTGGGTCGTCGGCATCTGTGGCCTCAGCCCTGGTGACAAAGGTGCCTACAGATGACAGAGAGAAATGTGGTCAACCACCATGGGGTAACCCAGCTGGTGTGAAGTGCTCTCAGTGTGCACAGATCCCCTAGGTGTGACACTGTGACCATGGAGTGGGTAGCCTGCTCTCTGTACTGTTTGGGTCACTGGGGCTGGCAGTGGATACCAGCCTCAAGTCCAGGGCACTCCCGCTGCCTTGCCTACGGAAGGCGGAGCACTGCAGGAGCATCACAGTGGGCTTTCAGCAGAGAGCAGATGCACCTTCTTACCAGATGCTGGGTCAGCAAGTGGAGCTAATGTTCCAGGTCAAAGTGGTAAACACACTGGGATCCTCAGACAGCCCTGAGCCCTGCTATCAGGTGGTGACACCGGCCCAGGTAAAGGATACACAAACAAATGGGTACAGAGCAAAGCAGGTACCCAGTATCCTCCAAGGTGCTACCTGCAGGGAAGCTGTCACAACTGGGAAGGAGCTGCCGGTGGAGGCCCCAGCACAAGGTCCTCATCACCCATCACCCACATTCCCCTCAGAAGAGGTTTGGTCTGACGGTCCCTGCAGAACCAGTGTAAGAACTTTGAGCCAATGGAGTGGGAAGGGGTGGGAGGAGTCTGAGAAGTCTGGGTCTCAAGGTCCTGGCTCGCTTACCTGCGATATACTCGATATACTCAGGCAACTATCAGCCAGTGCTCCAGGCACTGCACAGGCAGAAGCTACTGAGCAGGTGACTTATGCCTAGTACCGGGCCCCAGGGTGGCACAGGACAATGCTTCTAGTAGGCTTCTTGGCCACGGGACTCATTACCAATCCTGTGCTGTACGAGTGTTCTCTAGCAAGCAGGTAAGTACGTATAGGCACAAGGAGCCAGTTCCCAGTCAGAGGAGGGATACAGTGTGCTGGGAAGACACGGAAGCAAAGGGACCACTGAGAGCTGGACCCGGTGTGCTAAGACTCAAGTGGGTATGAATGAGTTTGCATGTAGTGTTCACACATGTGCACGTGTCTGGATGTGTGTCTATTCGGACCCAAGAGCACATGGAACATCAGGCCATGGCGGCAAGAATCATCGTTCCAGGGACTGGAGCAATGACTCAAAGGTTAAGAACACTAGCTATTCTTCCAGAGGACACAGGTTTAATCTCTAGCATGCACATGGCAGTTCACCATTCATAACTTCAGTCCCAAGAGATCTGGTAGCTTCTTCTGGTCTCTAAGCAACTGTCATGCACATGGTACACAGACAAACACTCATACACACAAAATAATAAAAATAAGAAATACAATACTACAAGTATACCCAGAAGAAAACAGTGAGAAGCTGCATGGGGAGCAGGGGCCAGTCCTAGTCTATCACTGAGGCACTAACATGTGCCACAGGCACCCCATAGGGACTGAAGCTGACAGAGGAAGCTTGAGGCACACTGAGAGACATGCAGTCTGCCTGGGACTGTGAGAGAGCATGTTTGCCCTGGTGCCAGGTTTCTCCTGCCCACTGCAGAGGGATGAAGTAGAGCTGAGACCACCTCCAAAGCATTCAAGGAAACCCCCTGCCGGGAAGGGCAGGGAGGCAGAAAACCAAACCGTTGGACATGCTGGCTGGGCACAGAGAGATGGAAACACCCAAGAACCACGACTGTGATGGCACTGAGGTCAACCCAGCCCCATTCTGCACATATCCATCCACACACCAACCCCTCCCTGCTACAGGTGGGCAACCCAGGGGCAGGCAGGCCACTCCATGGGACTGTAATGACCATGTACTGTGGGGAACCTGGTGAGGTTGGAGGCACACAAGGAGAGATGGGGTAAAAAGAAAAGGGCTGTGTAAAGAGAAGGAAGGAAAGGCTCAGGACTAGAACACCTGACCCAACTATTCTCTGTCCTTACAAACTCATTGTTAGGGAATTACAGCTGGCTAAGGGCAGTAGTCGCCATACTGGGGCAGTATGTACACTGATTTCCTGACTCTGGTAATTGCAGAGAGTTGTCAGACCACGCTGACAGAGAATGTCCAGTGTCCAGTCTAAGACCAAGCCTTGGACTGAAAAGACAGGAAAATGTTAAACTGTTGTCAGCTCCCTGCAGTGGGCACGTGGGAATTATAATAGACTTTCCTGTAAGTCTGAAGTCAGGTCATAGTAAGGATGATGAGTAAACAGACACCGTCATTTAGGTCTTGCAACATGAATAAATGAGGTGGAATAGAATGAGCCCGAGTGGCAGACAAGGCAAGACTCTGTTGCTTTGGGCTCCCTGAAGCTCTCGCATGGGCCAGGTTTGAACGCGCTGGGCACAGGCAGTAAGGAGGGGAGGGCAGATGGGCACAGTGCCCTGCCTGGCCCTGCCCAGCCTGACTGCTTGGCCCCGCCCAGCCCCGCCCAAGGGCCTCAGATTGGTTAGGTAACTAAATCAGTCTCCATTTTCCAGGAGCCGGGCTCACGGGCATGTGCACCACAACAGACTGCATCTGAAGCAGCAGCCAGAGGAGGCACTGCCCCAGGCTGTAGAGTTTTCTTTGGGGCATAAAAACTACACTAGAGCAAGCTCATGGCCCATGGACTCACTAACTATGACTGCAGGGCTCACTGAAGTGCTAAGCCTCATATTATGCAAAGTTCACCACCATGAAACAAGAAGGCACAACTGGAACCCAGCCACTAGATCTGCACCACCCTTTCGGTGCAGATCAACTTAATATTGAAATGAGAAGTGTAAGAGATGGCTTTCTTAGACCCGACCCTTTGGATGACCTTTGGATTGCCAATTCTGCAGCACTAGGGAGGAACCTGGCATGCCAGGCAAGTGCACTGGTGGGGGTTGGGGGTTGGGGGACACTGTATCTCTAGTCCTTTGGTTGTAGGGAATTCTGGGATTTGGATCTTCTGAAGGTCCACCCCCCCCCCCATGGGGCTGCGCTCCCACCTCACCTGGGATGGCACCCTCCAGGATTCGGCCTCTGAACACATCCTGTAGGAAGGCTGGCCGGTTGTCATTTTGATCCACCACAACGATCTCCAGGTCTGTGGGGTCCTCCAGGGTAGAGCCACCCAAGTCCAGGGCAAAGGCCCTTAGCTGAACAAACAGAGGTAAGTGATGGTTCTGTGGCTCCTAAAGCCACACAGAAGGGACAGCAAGGGCTGGACACAGGGAGGGACACACAGGATGGAGTGTGTGCTGAGGGCATGCACCCTTTCTCTGAATAGAGTCTGCTTTCTCCCAGCACATAGGCTCCAACTTTCCTCTCTTCCCTTGGCTGCCAGGATGCTCACTGCATCATTGTATGGATGAAGTAATACTCTTACTAAGGTTCTCTCTTTCTCTGTGGTTTTGGTTCCTGTCAAAATATAATTTATTCATTTTACATTCATATTTTTCAATTTAAAACAAAATTTTTAAGACAGGGTTTCTCTAAGAGCTGTGGTGTCCTGGAACTCGCTATGTAGACCAGGCTAGCCTTGAACTTACATTCATCTGCCTGTACCATGCCTGGCTTAATTCATTTTACTTTTTGGAACAGGGTTTCACATGAGATTACAACATTTTAAACCTGCTTCTTTCCAGAGAATGACATGGCCAAGCACTTGGGAGTCAGAGACAGGAAGACAGCAAATTCAAGCCTAGTAACAGATACATGGCAAGGCATTGCGAGTCACATAAAAAAAAAAAATGTCTAATGGGTTCCTCTGGAAGAATGCTGAGGCAGCCTCTTAGGTTTGGAAGAATCTCTTGAGAATGTAAAAGAAATCTTGGCCCCTTGTAAAACAAAGGGGAGGTAGAAAGCGATCCTGTCTTGGGCCAGCGAGGATGCAGTCGACAGGGTCCTGGCTACATAAGGCTTCTACAGGCTTTGCTTGGTTTCATTCTTGTGATAGGTTTCTGCTATGTAGTTGAGGCTGGCTTCAAACTCATGATTCTGCTGAGCCTTCTAAGTATCATAGGCCTGTAAGTAATACTATTCCAAACTCTATTTATTTATTGATTTAGCTAGCCATGTTGGGGATGGAAACCAGGGCCTTTAGATGCTAGGTAAGCACACTCCATCTCAGCCTGGTAGATAAAGGAGATCCTGGGCTCATCTCTCGGCCTTGTGCACACCTTGTGACTCTCACATCTCTTCCTGAATCCCAACTCTGTAATGGTAGCAGAGGCCCCTTGTTGGCTAACCACTCCTCAGAGATCATTCCCTGCATTGGACAGTAGCACTATTCGGGAGTTCTTCATGACACACCAACCCCCAAACAGAACCTGGATCCAAGGAGAACTGGCTGTCATGTCAGCTCATCGGTTGCAACGATGCTCTGCCCTCCAAAAGGCCACCTATTCATGGCCTCAAGGAACATTATGTGGTAACATGACCCCAAACACTTAATCCTCTGATGTGGGTCTTATGAGGACCAGATCTCGATTCAGAAGCATCTGGCCTGGAGCCTGTCAGGTGGGGAACAGAAGCTGAGCAGTCTGGCTTCCCACCAGTCCCTACCCTGAAGCGGTCCGTCTTCTCACGGTCCAGCGTGGCGTTGAGGTACACCCTCCCAGTGAACTTGTCGATGGAGAAGACATTTCGGGGCTCCTCATCCACTCCGGGACCCTGGATGCTGTAGATGACACTGCCTAGCTGCTGTTTGTCCGACTTGATCTGTGGGGAAGGAAGGGGGCTCCGTGAGAGCACCCCAATACCTTCATGTTTCACCCCAACTAGAGGGGCAGAGGTCCAAAGCTCTGGAGCCTAACAAGCTGCTCTCCTACACTCAAGCCCAGCTGCAGGGCATCCCAGGACCTGACAGTCAGTTATATTCTGAGGATGAAGAAGGCTGAGCATTCAGGTCACACAGGTCTGTCTGTTCTGGTGACGAAGTGTTCTGGTGCCTCCCAGGGGGCATGTAGCCTGCGGGCATGTTCACTGGAGTAGTGAGGTGCTTGTGGCTCAGGGATATCCCACAAAGTGGGATAAAAGTCCTCCCTAGGCTATACAACTAGCTCCTGTCAGCAGATGGGGCTTCCCCAGATCTAAGAGGATCTTTAAGAACTGGGAAAACTGGGCTGGAGCAATGGCTCAGCGGTTAAGAGCACTGACTGTTCTTCCAAAGTTCCTGAGTTCAAATCCCACATGTTGGCTCACAACCATCTTGTAATGAGATCTGACTACCCCTTCTGAAGTGTCTGAAGACATCTACAGTGTACTCACATATATATACAGTGTACTTACATATAATAAATAAAGCCAGGAGAAGCAAGCCAGTAAGGAACATCTCTCCATGGCCTCTGCGTCAGCTCCTGCTTCCTGACCTGCTTGAGTTCCACTCCTGACTTCCTCTGGTGATCAACAGCAGTGTGGAAGTGTAAGCTCAATAAACCCTTTCCTCCCCAACTTGCTTCTTAGTCATGATGTTTGTGCAGGAATAGAAACCCTGACTAAGACAAATTGGTACCAGCATAGTGGGGTATTCCTGTGATAACCTGACCGTGTTTTGGGAAGGACTGTGGAAGGACTTTGGAACTTTGAGCCAGAAGAACCACTGGTTGTTAAGAACTTTGTGGGATGTTCTGTAGGAGCTTGGAAGATCATGTTGAGAACAGTGCAGAGATGGAGGCCTGGCTTGTGAAATTTCAGAGGGAAGATTAAAGACTCTTATCAGGGCCATGTTTTGATTGTGAAGATTCTGTGGTTCTGGTTAGCTGGGGCTGAAATATCAGCTGTGATTAACAAGATACCAGAACTACTAAAGTGAGAACTTTGCATTACTGAGACTATTGATGCTGGTTAGCTGGAGCTAAGAAATTAGCGGTGATTAAGAAGAGACCAGCATCATTGAGGTGACATCTTCTGGGAAGTGTTTCCTGAGAGCACAAAGAGGCTGTGTTCCAGAGATAGCCAAGGTTGTACCTTGTGCTGCAGCAGGACTTGGTAATGTGTAAGAGTTACCCAGGTGGTACTGGTTTTGACAGCACAAAGGGGTCATGAAGAACAGCTGAGGCTCGGCACAGTGAGAGGCCATGGAAGGTCATAAGTGAAGGTGCAGCCTCAGTTTGCAATTGATGGCCCAGTACTGAAGGTGTCATGCAAAGGAGTTGAGGGTTGGCACCGTGAAGACAGTCTATGAGAAGCTATTGGTAAAGCCTAGTTACAGCAATGTTTTGGGAATGCCAGTACCAGACAATGACCACCAAGAACAGCAGCAGCAGTGGAGTACAGGCATCTGGAGCCCAGAAGACAACATGTGTGCTACAAAGGGCAGAGCTGGAGAAGTGACCAAAGCCCTTAGAGGAGCCCAGAAGATCATGAGTTGGATCCCAGACATTGGTTTTGCTTTTGATTGTGACTGTGCCCTGATATTTTTCCCTCTTGAAGGAAGAATGTATTTTAGTGGAGCCCACAGTTAAGAGACTTTGAATTTTAAAAGACATTGGACATTTTAAATTGATTGAACTTTTAATATGTAAAGACTGTGGGACTTTAGATCTTGGGGATTAATAAGAAAGTAAGGGTTGAGGCTTAATAGTGATGTGTTTGTGTGTCAAGTTGACAAGGGGTCAATTGTACTGGCTGGTTTTGTGTATCAACTTGACACAGGCTGGTTATCACAGAGAAGGGAGTTTCAGTTGGGGAAGTGCCTCCATGAGATCCAGCTGTGGGACATTTTCTCAATTGCCCCTTGTGGGTGGTGCCCATACAAAGTATGTACTTACATATAATAAATAAATAAATCTGTAAAAAAAAAAAAGGATGTATTTAAAATAAATAAGAGGTTAAGAGCACGGACTGCTCTTCCAGAGGTCCTAAGTTCAATTCCCAACCACATGGTTGCTCACAGCCATCTGTAATGGAACCATCTTAATGAGATCTGATACCCTCTTCTGGTGTGTCTGAAGACAGCGACAGTATACTCACATATATAAAATAAATAAATCTTAAAAACAAAAAAAAAAAAGAAGAAAAAGAACCATCTTGATGAAAAAAATAAAAATAAAAAACTCATTTAACAAAGAAATGGGGAGACCTATGGGGACAACCCATTCCCCCTTCTCTTACCTGCACAAGTGGGTAGGGGAGGCGTTTGTGGTTCTCAGACACACTGATAGGTGGGATGACCCAGGCTCTCCGCACACGGCCTGGGACTGATGCCCGGCGCCAGGGGTAGAGGGTGCTGGGTCCGGACTCAGGGACTGCCCAGGACAGGCCAAGGCTCTAAAACACAAATAGAATAGCATCACACAGGGTAGAGGAGCACCAGAATGACATCATTCTAAGGACTCTGCTTGGGTCCTATACCACTCGGTGGTGTCACTCTGCAGGGCTCATGCCATGTAGGCCTTGGCAGCCACATCCTGAGGAGCTTAGCTCTCAAAATTCCCATAGGGATGTTACATGCCTGTCTCTTCTCCTTGTCTAGCTCCTAGGACATAGGCTGTGTCCACAGGGTCATCAGATCCCTACGGTAGACACTGTTTATTGGGTGTGAGGGTCTGTACTTTCCCTGGGGTCCCTGAGAGGTCAGGTGCCACCAAGGCCCAAGAAAGGGCCAGAGAGCAATTCTTGCTTCCTGAGAGTGAGAGCCCAGGAGGAAAGATAGCAGCTGGTGGGGCCAGGGACCTAGTCGGAAATGGGGCCACTGAATTAGTGTGGGAGGTGACATGTGTCCCTCTTCAGCCTCACAGCTTGAATGTCACCAGTTAATGGTAACAGTGCCTGCTTTTATTAGAATGGACTGGGTGGTGGGGGTGGGGCGCTGCCCCTAAGCATCATGGTCCAACCCTCACCCGACACACACACCCTAGCATCCCGGGGTGACCATCCACACAGCAGACCCCATGCCAGAAACCTCCCTCTGCCACCAGGTCTGGGCCTTGATTTTAAACATGTCCAGAAAACAGGTTAGGGAGCCTAAGAGTTGATGGCTCCCTTGCTACAGTCTGCTGTGTAAACAGAGAAGCCATGCTTGGGGTAACCCACCCAGCTTCTCAGTATTTTATTGCCCAAGTTTCCAGAGTTCTGGGCAATTCGGGGCACCAAGGTACTTATCTAAGCTGCTTTGCTGGCCAACCTGGTCTGTGACAAGGACTGGAGCATGGGACGGGACCAGGGAGGATATGCCCTACAGATGCCAGGGACTGGGCTGGGCCATAGCCAGGGCTGCTCCAGGGCATGGGGTGGGACAGGGCTTGCTGTCTCAACTGAGAGGCTGGCTGGGGAAAAGGGATGGCCCATTCAGTGGACAGAGACACTCCCAAGTTGGATAACCTGAGTTTGCACTCTGGAAGCCACATGGTAGAAAGAGAATTGACTCCTATAACTTGTACTCTGACCTCCACGTGATACGTACACACTCCTGCCACAGTAAATAAATGTAATTTAAAAGAAAGACTCAGTGCCCGGGATTGTGTGCCTGCACACAGGAGATGAAGCCAAATCTCTAAGCTCAGAGGGAAGTCCCACTGACACCTACTCTCCCCAAATCCACTGCCATTACCTGTTTAGGCTCACAGATAACCCCACACCTGGAGAAGAGACTCATCTATCAAGTATGTGGCAGAATGCATAGCAGCTCCCCAAAGGCATCGCTAACCTTGTGGTGCTGTCCTGGTTCTCAGGCAGTTTTCATCCTGTTGCTGACTGGATCTGAGTGGCCTGTCCTCCAAATGCCCCTCATCCCACCCCTTGATTTGGAGAGACGATGAGAACCGGTGTTCTGAGGATGCTGGGAATCCACTGATACTGAATGACTCCTCATCACAAAGATGCCAGGGACATGGCAGAGACGCCATGATGGGTATGGATGTCGGTCACACTCTGCCCACATCTTCCATAGCATGTGTTGGCTAGGAACAAAACATAGGGCAGCCTCATACTTCCAGGATGCTGGGAGGCTGTCAGGCCAATGCTGGACAGGGTACCACCTGGCAGGATTTAGGGAAGTGCTGGATGCACAGGGCTAGCACATGGGGACTGCTAGGCTTGGAAATGCTCTTAGCATTTGTTGACATCCCTGGCTACATTCTCCTAGGCCCACAGGAGGGCCCAGGGCAAGCAGAGTCCTTGCTAGCCTGGCCTTCTCGAGCCAAGGGCAGAGCTTGGGAGATTTCAGTCTCCTCCATCTCAGGGCTATTCACATGCCTTTTCTTTACATTTGTTTATCTTAGGGGGTGGAGAGACACTCTGTGGCACACATGTGGAGGTCAGAGGGCAGCTTACAAGAGTCAGTTCTTCCACTATGTAGGTTCTGGGAACACACTTGGGTCTTTGATAGCGAACTCCCCTACCCGCTGAGCTGTCTTGTTGGCTGGTATGTGCCTTCTTTTTAGCGGTTTCCCTCCTTTGAGGTTCTGCCCTGCAGAGAGGTGCTTTCTAGACATAATTATCCTCTGAATCTGTCCCATCCACAGCTACAGTCTCCCAGGACAAGAAACAGGGCCATGCTTACCCTTCTGTCTCATTCCAGTTAATATAAGTAATTGCTCAGGGCCAGCAGTTTCTTTTGCTGCATACAGTACCAGATGCCAGCTATCAGACCTATGCCTAGCCTTAGCAAGGTTGAGACCTAAGGGTCGCAGTCGGTAGGGGGTTGCTGTTAGGGAAGCGGCAGATCCCCCGGGTGGGTAGGGCTCAGACTCCCAACAGTCCTCAGTTCAGACTGCTCTCTGCTTTATGGTTTGTTTATGATTTATATAGCCCAGGCTGGCCTCAAACTCACTATGTAGTTAAAGATGAGCCTGTACTCCTGCCTCGATTTCCCATGTGTACCCTGTACAAGGCAGGGGCCAGAGAAGCCTCCCTCTTTGGGGTCACCCCTCCCTTCCTACCAAGGATGGATCCTTGGGCTGCCCATGTGGAGGGGTGGTCCTCAGGGCAGAGCAGGGCTGGGAGTGTGGAGGGCAGAGCCACCACACAGTCATGCTAACACAGCATTGAGTATGCCAGCCCCAGCCTCCTCAGCATGGATCCCAAGCAGCCAGAACGTCATCCTTTCCTTGGAATCCCAAGGTTACTGGAGGGAAGCCTGCCCCAACTACGTCCCTTAGAATGATGGGTAGGATGGGATCAGGAGCTCCAAGGAGTTCCCCTCGTAGCTTTCATGCTTAGTGCCCACTGTGTGTTCACACCTAGGGAAACTCCCACCTGGCTCCACCCCAAGCGGGAGAACTGAGAGGCTCTGGCAGGGACCAGAAAGCAGGTAGCCAGTTTCTCTCTGTAAGCAGGTCACATGGAGGCTGGAGAGATGGCTCAATGTTTAAAAGCAATTATTCCTATTATAGAGGACCAGGGTTTGATTCCCAGACCCCACATGGTGGCTAACAGCCATCTGTAACTCCAGGTCCCGGCGGGTTATCTGACACATGCTTCTGGATTCCTCTGGTACTGCATGTATGTGGTACATACACTTACACATATACCAGGCAGATCACATAAAAATAAATCAGTTTTTAAAATTATAAGAAGGTTATGTGAATGGCCCAAGGAGACTTACACCCAAGGAGACTGGCGGGACTGGGCCAGATGGGCAGCACCTCCTCCCCAGAGCCCAGTCACTCACGCGGCTCCCATCTGCTCATTCCATGCAGAGTGGACAGCTTCCCTCCAAGCTTCCCTCCTCGGGGACTTGCCTGCTGGCTACCCAGCCCCCCCCCCCCGGCTTCTACTTCGGCTGGATCTGATCTGTGGAGCCTCCGTGGAGGCTGGCAGTCACAGGAGGGAAATACAGTAATGATTGGGGATAGGGGTGGGGTGCTCTAAGGGCAGCAAGGAGAGAGCAGCCAGCCACCGAGGAGGCCACTTAGATTTTAGCCTCTCCACGTCTCTTCCTGCAGCACATATGGATGGCCAAGGCACAGGACAGTATTGGCCCTGTGGGCACCTGCATATAGCCTGCTTTGAGATCAAAGGCTTTGGCTCCATCTCTGCCCTTGTCCCATTTCCCAGCCCTACTGAGTCACCACACTGGGAGCCTCTGTTTCCATCCCACCAGCCACCTACTCCACAGCCCCTCATGGCAGCAGCAGAGGCCAGCTGCAGTCAAGTCCCATCACCCACTTAGTCCTGGAATCCAGAGAGCAGAGGAGCCTGTTCAAGACAGGACAGTGAGTGTGGAGGGGCCGAAGTCCTGCCTGGGCATCTCTGTCCTCACAGATGGCACCTTGGCCTTAGAACCTGCCAAGACAAGCATGCAGAGCCACTTCTAGGTCAGGGCAGTGTCCCTACCAGGCACACACCTGCCTGCCTGGCATGGGGAACCTGGCCTACAGCCTCCATGGACACAGGGGCTTTTTGCCTGAGCTCGGTGGCAGATATCTTGAGATGTGCCTGAGTGGCTGCTTTGGGGGGAGTCTGGCTCTATCTTCCTCCCCTCAGGATAGCATGTGGGCTGGGAGCTGAAGCTCTTCATGACACCAAAGACTGAAAGAAGGGAAGCACCTTTCTCCTAACTCCAAGACAACTCTAGAGAGGCTGAGCCATTTGCCCAAAGCCACACAGGCAGTGTTGGCACCAGAAGGCTTGCCAGGCTGATGTCATCTGTAGTGTCTGCACTGCCTTGGGAAGGCCTGTTGAGAATGGGATTCCCAGGCTCTTTGAAGCCCCCATGGCCTGGGAGGAACTTCCTCCCCCCTCTTAGTCCTGCAGCCTCCATCAGCTGCCCCAGTCCATGCCCACAGGCTTGGCACTCACCGGGTGTGGTCAAGGCAGGGCCTGGGAACCTTGGGTCCCCGGGCTGTCCACAGCCCAAGTTCACAAGGTCACAAGACCACAATGCCTTGGCAGGGCCCCATGCCAAGATCAGAAGCTGCAGGGGTATGAGTGGGCGCCCAATGGGCAGGCCACAGCCAGCTTCCGGCTCTTGGGAGGAATTTGGGTTGCCCATTCCGTGTTCTCTCACCATACCCGCTTCCTAGAAGACGTGGCAGGCAGGAGGCAAGGCTAGGGGCCTCGTTGGGAAGCTAGGACATCTGGTGTTTAGGACAAAGCCACATGGCCACAGCTGGCTCACAGGCTCCTCACATCCAGGACGGAATACAAGGACAGAGGCACCTGGACAGTGACTTTGTGGAAAGTGTTCCTACCTGATCCACTCCTCTGTCCTCCATACCAAGCCAGACAGGAATAGTTACAGACATCTTCTCTTAATAGATACTCAATGTGCCTCACTTCATCTTTGGCCTGCTTTTGGCCAAGGACCAACTCAGACAAAAGTTAGAAAGTTCTAGAGATGTCTGGGACCAGTGTTCTGAATCCACACTCCTCAGCCAACTACCCTCTAGGGTCTTTCCTGACCCCCTCCCAACCCCGAGGAGTTGCAGGGTGACTAGGGTCCTGCTATGCATGCAGTATGTGCTTTGGTCAGGCAAGAGGCTTACCAATGGGAATAGCATCAGCCATTGCCAGGGGCCAAGGAGAGTGGCCCTGGTGCACTCCCCTGCACTGATCCTGAGCAGAGGTTCTGGTGACAGGGAGATGGGACTGACTGGGAAGACACAGTGCCCTAGCCACGAGAGCAAAGTGTCTGTTCCATTTTAGCAGAGCTAGTAGCCTTTGGAGTGGGGGGGGCAGGAAGCCCCTGCATTGACTTCCCACAGGCTTCTCAGGCCTGCACAGCTCCCACAGGCTGGAATCCATGGCCACCCCATTCCTGGACAGCCAGCATGCCAGGAATGAGCCCAGCTGTTAGCTTGGCCTGGGTGGCCCCACATTCCCGCTGTGGGACCACCCTTTCCAGCTGCTGCAGCCATCAGAGGAGAATGAGGAGGGGGCAGACATGCAGCTGTTCCTGCCAATCAGATTGTTCCTGCCTGCCTGCCAGCACATGCTGGGGACAGTGCTCAGAACCGTGAGCAGCCTGCCTCCACCCTGAGTCACTGCAGGCTGGACCTGCTAGAGATGAGGCTCTTTCTCAACATCAGTAACTAGTCCCCCCAAGTACTGCTGAGGCCCATCTTCCCTTCAGACACCACCAGGCTTCATTGGTTCCTAGACAAAGGTGAGATGGGCAGGTGTCTCTGGACACCATGATTCCCCTCAACCAAGCTCAGGACTAGCGATTAGAGAGATTGAACCCCAAGTGCAGGGGCTGAGGGGGCCATCTTTATGAGGACTAGTATTAATGTGTGGATGGGACTGGGGTTAGACCCCAGGTCTCAAGCATGCTTAGCAAGTGTTCTCCTGGATTTATCCCTGGCTGCTTTCATTTTTCTTTTGAGGTGCAGTATTAGTAAATTGCCCAGGCTGGCCACGAACTCGTGATCTTCCTGCTTCAGCCTGCTGAGGAGGAAACTCAAACCTAGAGTTTGAGGCCTGGTGGGGACCAGCTCTGAACACAATCCAACCTCCTGGTGCTGCTGTGGAGTTTGGGAAGCTCAGATCCCAGAGGGAACCTGGGTAGGGAGGCAATGGAGCAAGCTGTGAATTCATGCACAGCCTACTTCCAACCCCAAACGAAGGAGCCCAAGACAGAGCTGCTGGGCCAGGGTGACCAGGGAAAAGCCCAGTGAGGACGCAAGAATGACCAGATGGTAGCCTCAGGGGGTACGTTTCAGGGAGGTAGGAAAGTTCCCCTTGCACTGGAGCTAATTTGAGTGCTGCTGTGAAGCAAGTTCAGGAGGCCAGGCCTGGGGGGGGGGGTGTCCTTGCCCCACCTGACTGCTGGGGCCTCCAGATGCCTGGGGGAGGGGCATTGTGCAGTTGCCCTAGTGCAACAGAGAGGGGAGGCTTGGGGAGGGAGGGGAAGAAGAACTCTATCCACCACTATGCACCCTCCAGCCTTGAGGGTGCCAGTAAAGAATGCTGTTACTGTAGCCAGTAGGGCCCAGGGTATGGAGGGGCTTCTGATGGGTCAGGGCATTATGCCCAAGACTGGGGTTCTATGTTGGGTCTAAAGGGGTGCTGGGTCTTAATTAGCCTAGCAGATGTGCCCAAGTAAGGGAATGTGGGCCCCCGAAGCAGGGGTGTTGGTGGTCGGAGGTGTAGGGCTGATGCCCCAGGGCCAGCTGCTTAAGGGTTTTTCTGGCCAGGCTCCCGTCAGCTGCCAAGAACTGAAACTTGAGCAGAGCTTCGAGGTTCATGGGGATTTGAGGGGACCAAGAAAGTCCTGAAGTGTGTTCCCAGAAGGGAGGGACCCCCCTACCACCACCACACACCCATGCAGTGCCTGCTGACCACTCTTCAAACACAGCAACTCTTTGTGCTTGCCACCTGTTGTCTCTAGAGCGCAGAGGCTGGCCACAATCTCATTGCCCATCTCTGTGGTAGAGGACCCTGGCAGGGACCACAGAATCCACATCCCCATCCTGGCCAGTCCAGTACCATTGAACAGCCTGTCTGGGGAGTGCCAACTGCAGGAAAAACCGGGGACCTGGTCTTTACCCATCCTTCTTTGTGCCATGTTAAGAAAACAGGGTACTAGAAACTGACCAATCTGGGGACCACAGGTCACTCCATCTCCAGGTAGATCCAGGCACAGCCGCTGGCCCGGTCAGGTCACAGGTAGTGTGAACTGAGTGTGTGTTGGGCTGTGCTGGCCTGGAGTTATTTTCTCTGGATTTCTAGGTCCTGAAGGAAGAGTTGCAGCTACTCCAGGACCATTGGGTAGAGACTCAGGCACCACCAGGACCAACCAGGGGCATAAGTTTCACAGACGCTGTGGCTTCCTGCCCTTTCTCCCTGCCTTGTGCTCTGGAATACAAAAACCTCTCGAGATTGGCCAACCTTAGGCTCTGGGAGGCTCCAGGGGGCACTTGGGGTACACGTCCAAACTGAAGGGGCTGCCGGATGGTTGTTCTTGTGCCTCAGGGATGCTCCGCAGTCCTGAACCATTTTGCTCACTGGTGTGCAGGTCATTCATCCTCCCTCTGGAAGCCCCTAAACACAGGACACCCCTTCCTACCATGCCTCAGAGAGTGTGGCCCACCCTGGACACTGCAGGCCGCAGCTCTCAGGTTTCCCCAAAGACACTCCAGACTAGTGGTCCCAGGAAAGCGATCCCAAAGCTAGAGGAAGGGATGTCCCAGGGCTCAGAAGCTTACCTGGACAAGCAGCCCGAGGGCGAAGAGCAGGGCAGAACCCATTGGGGCAGCGGCGGAAGAGCCGAGGACAAGTGGCCGACTGGGCGGCCAGTGGGACGGGCGGTGGCGCTTCTGCCCCCACGCTGAGAGCACTGGGCTGAGTGACAGCGCAAGTGCTTGGGGAGCTGGCCAAGGGACTGCACGTGTGTGGTGGGGCGGAGCCAGGGCGGGGTCTGGGCAGGGCTAGGGCTAAGTGACAACATGGGGGGGCTGAGTCGTGGGCGAGGCTAGAGATGAGTGACAGCACATGTAGGTGGGTCTGGAGAGCCACAGGAGTGTGGTATGAAGGATGCCAGGCAGAGCCAGACCAAAGTGATAGGGCGGGGCCGGGAATCTGAGTGACAGCATATGTGGGCAGTGCCTGAGGGAAGCTCTGTAAAGTTTTGAGGTCAGTGCATGTGTAATAGGGGACTCCTGGACTGAGTGACAGCATGTTGTGGGACTGGGAGTGGACATAGGGGAAGTACTCAGCATGCCATAGGCTGGGACTGAGGCCTCTGACAGCTGTCCAGAGAGGCCCAGGCTTGTAGAAGAATGGAGGGCACCAGGCATGGTAGTCCATACTATCCCTGGGAGCCAGAGGCAGGCAGATCCCTGTTAGTTAGAGGCCAGATTGTTCTACATAGTGAGTTCTAGGCCAGCCCAGACTATATAGAGAAGCTGTCTTAAAAACAAAAAACAAAAAACAAAACCAAAACCAAAAGAAAACAAAGTGGTCCCTAACCCAGAGAAAGGAGCAGGAGGATTAGGGACCACATTTGGATTGCCTGCTCAGTTTTGTTCTTTCGGGACTCATCAGAGGCTCCTGAAGGCTGAGTGAAAGGCAAGGAAGGCAAAAAAGACTGGGGTGTGGCCTATTGTTGAGGGATTCAGGCCCAGGTCTCACCCCACTGGTCACTCTGGCTGTGGCCAGTGCTCCTTGGCCTACCCCCTGCATCTACTGCCGCCACACCACGTGCATGTAGCGGTCACCATGATTTTGTGGGATATCTTCTTAGCTGATAGCGATAGCTTCTGGTGGTCCTCTCTAACATCAGTGGCCATGGCTGTGATCCTTCTGGGTAGTCCTTCCTAACATCAGCTGGCCACGGCTGTGATCCTTCTGGGTGGTCCTCCCTAACATCAGCTGGCCACGGCTGTGATCCTTCTGGGTAGTCCTCCCTAACATCAGCTGGCCACGGTTGTGATCCTTCTGAGTGATCCTCCCTAACATCAGCTGGCCATGGTTGTGATCCTTCTGGGTGATCCTCCCTAACATCAGCTGGCCACAGCTGTGATCCTTCTGGGTGATCCTCCCTAACATCAGCTGGCCACGGTTGTGATCCTTCTGGGTGATCCTCCCTAACATCAGCTGGCCACGGCTGTGATCCTTCTGGGTGGTCCTCCCTAACATCAGCTGGCCATGGCTGTGATCCTTCTGGGTAGTCCTCCCTAACATCAGCTGGCTATGGTTGTGATCCTTCTGGCCATGTGGGGCAGACTGGATCCAAGGCTGAAAACAGGCAGGAAGGGAGGGTGCTCCATCCCTCCCAGCTCCACTCGACTGTACTGGACAGACCCGTGTGGATTTCTAGACTGAGAAAAGGGAGAGACAAGCTGGGCATCTGTACTATTAAGGTTACTATTGCTGTGGTGAAACCCCATGGCCAAGGCAACTTTGGGGGAAAAGCAGGTTATTTCAGGTTATACTTCCAGGTATACAGACCAACACTGAGGGAAGTCAGGGATGGAACTCAAACAAGGCGGGAACTTGTAGGCAGGAGCTGATGCGGAGTTCATGAAGGAGTACAGCTTACTGGCTTGCTCTTAAGGAACTTAGGACCACCAGCTCAGGAGTGATCCCACCCACCTGGACCCTCCCTGACCCATCACTACAGGCCTGGCTGCTGCCCAATCTTCTAGAGGCATTTTCCCAGTTGAGGCTCCCTCCTCTCTGATGTCTCTAGCTTCTGTCTGACTGACACAGAAGGAGCCAGCACAGCAGTTTCGGTCACATCTGGGTCCCTGGACTAGCCTGTCACTAGAATCTACCACTCTGCTTTTTTT
>NW_022196905.1:261301874-261305856 GCF_008632895.1 Mastomys coucha | reverse complement strand
GCTGGCTTCGAACTCAGAAATCTGCCTGCCTCTGCCTCCCAAGTGCTGGGATTAAAGGCGTGCACCACTGCCCTGCACCACTCTGCTTTTTGATGCAGACCAACAATCCTTAGGATGATTGACTCTTCCTTTACCTTGTCAGGCAGTGACAGAGAAGGTGTGACATCATCAGTGCCAGGGGAGGGTCAGACTGCAGGGGGGGGGTGGCATCCCTAGTATTGATCTCTCTCACACATGAGGGGGTGAGGGAAGAGGCCCCTTCAGGAGGACAGTCCCTTGGGGGCTCCAATGGCAAAGTTCTCTGGATGCCTGAGGGCATCTGCCTCATGCTTTAGGTCCAGGAGTAAAAAGTGCTCCCCTACCCCAACATGGGAAGACACTCAGGGAGGCTCAGCCCTGCTTCCCAGCCTCACTTAACTCATTGCCTCAGACTCAGACTCAGGCCAAGCCCTTTGGAGGAGTCTCTAAGGTCCAGGGCCAGGGACCAGTCTCTGGGTAGCAGTTCTTCCCCAGGCCAGGTTCTTGTACACAGGAGTAGAAAGAGCATGCTGGGCTCCCTGGCCAAAGGTCCTGAGGGCGGCATCAAGAGGGGATAGTCATCTGAGGAAGAGTTCTTCTCACTGTCAGACTTGGGGCCATCACTGACTCTCCTTCAACACCATAAACCTCCAACTGTGGCCCCCACACTGGGCAGCTCTAGAGAGTCCTAGCAATGTGAGGGAGGCATGATGGGGGACAGAAACATGGGGAGGGGCACCCTGGGTCCTCTCTCCATGCTGCTGAGCCCTCACCTTCTCAGGTCTTCCCAGGCTGAAGCACCAGCATCTACAGGCCCCCTTGCATCCCAAGCCCTGATAAGAGAGAGTCTAGCTCTATCAGGCTCCCTTGGGTAACCCTCTTTCTGACTTCTGTCTACCCAAGGCCTGAGGTCTCTGCTCACTGTTTTAGTTAGTTTGTTAGTTTTCAAATTTATTTATTGTATATGAGTACACTGTCACTGTCTTCATATGCACCAGAGAAGAAGGCATCTGATCCCATTACAGATGGTTATGAGTCAACATGGTTTCTGGGAATTAAACTAAGTTCTTCTAGAAGAGCAGTCAGTGCTCTTAACCGCTGAGCCATCTCTCCAGCTCTGCTTCTGCTCACTGTTAAGAGATGTATCCATTCAAGGGAAAGGAAGCAGGCAGGGGCAGCCCAGTTTGTCCATGAGAGAGTAATTGAGGGTAGGCAAGGACCAACCTGGGGGCTTATCTTTAAAGAATTTTCAAGGCGAGGGTGACACAAGCTTTTAATCCCAGCACTAAGGTGACAGAGGCAGGTGGATTTTTATGGGTTTGGGGCCAGACTATAGGGTTAAAAGCTCAAGCTCGGTTTTGGGGCTTGAAATCCCATCAATCCCTGAGCTCACCCCAAGCTCAGGACTTGAAATCCCACCAATCCCTACCCTGAAAACCTCCAGCCTGGAAAACTCCATGCCCAAGAGACCCTATGTAAGTCTGTGTACTGCTCAGTCCTCAGCTGCTTCTCACCTGAGCCATCCTCCTGTGGTTTTCCCAATAAATCTCTTGTGTGAGATTTGTTGTGCAGTGTGACTTTTGTAGTATTCCTTGGCTACCAACTACCAGGACACCTTTCCCTTCAGAGCGGTGAGGAAATCTTCTAAGCCTGGAGCAGAGTTGTAACACTTATATTGATACTGTAACTCAGAAAGGCTCTCCTGGTGCCTGAAGTCCCATGTCCTCCGCCCCCAGTCTAAGCTGCAGTAGGACCCTACCCTTCATATCTAGTCCACCTACAACAGATGTACCTTTCAGCTCACCAGTGGTCTAGCATCCCATCCACCAGCAGTGAGTTGGTAAGTTCTCTCTTTGGGTGGAGACCATCTTAACTGAGCCCCATTCCCCTATCCTTGGGGCTGCAATCCTGCAGGTTTGTAGGTCTGACTGAGGTATTGAACCCCTCTCCTGCCCTCTCCTCCCACCCTCTCTTTGTATCTGCCCATATTCTCCCTTACCTTCTGGTCTCTGTGAATCCCATAGCTTCTCTAAGTCTCACGGCTTTTGAAACCCTATTCCAGACCCTTTCCTATGGATGAATCCCCCCAGCCCCCAGAGCTTGGTTCTTGTCCTCACCTTCTGGCCTCCATGAAAGCCCTGGTACCAAGCACTGAGTCCCTCCTTGGGCTTAGGCAGGCTAAGTCCTTGATCCTCATTAAGGTGTGGTTATGATCTATTGAATGGCTTGTGTCTTCCTCTGGTCCTCCTTGAGTCCTGGAGACGTCCTTAGCTATAGGCTGCAGTGACATTTTTTTCTACCCCTCCCCATCCATGGGAATGATGTCTTCCATACCTTCTCATTCTTATTTGGGATGCCTCTTAGAAAACCTCCAGCCTCTGTACCTAGCACCTGACTTGAAGGGTACTAAACGTGCTCACCTTTGCAATTAAATTTGGCCTCAATATCCCTTAGATTATGAGTCCAAATGGCTGCCTAATGGACCCTAGATCCCACTATAGAATCTTTACAAATACTGTGAGCAGTTGGAGAAATGGAAAGAGATTGCCTGTTGCCTAAATTCAAGCTTTCTCTTTTCTTCTGCTCTCCAAGCCCTGTTTTGTTTTGTCTGGTCTCCCCACCTACTCTGTGTAAATGTCCTGTCTTTAAGTTACTGTTGACAGATCTGTAAGTTTGTGGCAAAGTGAGAGCCAGACGTAGTAGGAGGGGGAGAAAGCAAAGGAGTAGGTCAGGCTGTAGCCTGGACATGGGGCACAAATTCCTTGCTGACTGGTGAGTTTCTCAGCTCCCCTCCTGTAGCATCTTTTTTCAATAGCCAGGGCTCAGGAATTCTGGAAGCATCCTTTGTTTCTTAGCTTACCAGATTCAGTTTTATGGAGATTAGGGTATCTTTTTGGTATGATTGGCATTACACTGTTGTTTTATGCTGCTCCTCTTTAATAAAAAGCTGGCTCTGGAGATGGCTTTTAATTAAGCCAGTTTTAAAAAGTTGGCTCCTGGGCAGTGGTGGCACAAGCCTTTAATCCCAGCACTTGGGAGGCAGAGGCAGGCGGATTTCTGAGTTTGAGGCCAGCCTGGTCTACAGAGTGAGTTCCAGGACAGCCAGTGCTATACAGAGAAACCCTGTCTCGAAAAACAAACAAACAAAAACAAAAACAAAAAACCCAAAATAACCCAAAACAAAACAAAACAAAAAACAACAACAAAAAGTTGGCTCCCCTTTCTCTAGAACCAAGAATGCTCATTTAAAGGTTTCCTCCATAATCTCTGTCCTCTATCAGGTGATCCACCTATGTGACAGAGAAAAGCAAGCAAAACAAAAGACAGGCACAGACTTTTTTTTTGGTCTTTTTGAGACAGGGTTCCTCTGTGTACCCTTAGCTGTCCTGGAACTCACTCTGTAGACCAGGCTGGCCTCAAACTCAGAAATCCGCCTGCCTCTGCCTCTCAAGTGCTGGGATTAAAGGTGTGCACCACCACTGCCAGGCAGCACAGACTTTTCCCAGTAGGAACTATGGCTGCCCATCTCACGTTCTTTTTGGTTTGGTTTAACTCTCTAAAGCTTTGCTAAGGGATACATTGTATCTCAAGACTTTTAAGACGATTATGCAAACTTTCTGTACCTCAAGGTTTGTAATGTATCGGGTATGATTAAAAGATTTGTAAAATGTATAACGAAACACTGAGGTTGATATTTGTTAAAAAAAAAAAAATCTATACATAGGTAATCTTAAAGGAAAGATACAGCTTACCACTTCCTTAGCTGCTGTCCTCACATCAGGATGGAGGCAGTCCCGTGGCTGACAACGATATTTGCTGAGGTTGGAATGGATGAATTTTGCCATGTGAATTCACTCCTTTCTTAAGATATGGTATAAGCCAACTAAGGGGGAAAAACGACTCCTCCCAGATACACAGCCCAAACCAGATGACTCCTCCATTATTTGGATCACACTAGCCCCCC
>NW_022196905.1:261299290-261301864 GCF_008632895.1 Mastomys coucha | reverse complement strand
CGCCTCGGTCTCAACACCAGTCCTTCCTCTCCCTCTCCGGCATCTTTGTGGTCTCCCTTTCTCCCTCCTCAGCAACAGCTCTCCCAAATCAACCCTCCTGGTGCCCACTTTTAGCCCCCTAGCAGCCCTTAGTCCTCCTGCTGCTCCCCCTGCCCCACCACGGGACCCCCTTTTACCTCCCCCTACTTAGCCTAACCCAGCCATGGTTCTCCCTTTGCAGGAAGTTGCCAGGGTGGATGGCTTGGTTAGGATATGTGTCCCCTACTTATTAAGCAAACATCCTCGAACAGAAAACCTTACTTTCCATGATGTTTATATGATTCTCACCAACAACCTTGTCCCTGAGAAGTGCAGGCGAGTCTGGACTCAGGCTAGAGATTGTGGAGACGAAGTCCAGGCAACTTGCCTCTTAGCTGGTCTCTGTAAGCCTGCCCTTAACGCAATGCTGTTTCTCCTCCAGAGTTTCTCAACATTAGGACCAAATTTAGATGCCTAAAGAAGGCAGAAGTCTTAGTCTTTAAGGTGTACCATGGGAAAGACAAAAAAAAAAACAAAAAAAAAAACAAAAAAAACCCAAAAAAAACAAAAAAACAAAAACCAAACAAAACACCTAGTGCTAGCTGAGGCCTTTCGGCAACCCCCCAGGCTCCCCAGCCATAGCAACTGCCCAGGCTCCCCTGCCTTTCAAGACCTGAGGACCCCTAGCTCCATACCCCAAATGTGGTCGGGAAGGTCATTGTACTCAGGCTTCCCCAAGTCCTCATAAACCACCTCAACCTTATTCAAGGTGACATCAAGGGACATATTGGGTCATGTCCCTTTACAGCATGAGGTCATCAAGCCCAGCCTACCCTCCAGCTAATCTCCTAGGTTTGGTCATGGATGACAGAGGGGTCCAGACTTCTCTGGCCCAACTACTGCATCTCTGGCAGGGGCCTCAGGTAAGTCATCATCAACACTGGGACCACCTACTCAGTCCTGACAGAATTTTGGGGGGCCCATCTCCTTCTTGTTCTTCTTTTGTCAGAGTAGCCTCACAACCCCCACCACTTAGCTGTACTTCAGGGGTATTTCCCGTACCCACTCCTTCCTAGTGGTACCAACCTATCCCATCACCTTGCTGGGAAGGGACTTCCCAGCCAGAGTGGGAACCTCAATTTTATTTCCTTCCCCTACCCACTTGACCCCAGGCTCGCCAGCCACTGCCCTCCTCTTCCTCCTTCAACTTGCACAACTGGACACACTTTTCCCTTTACCAGACTCCCAGGTAGGTCCCTGAGTATGGGACACCCAAAACCCCTCTGTCGCCAAACATCAGTTGTTGCTGTAGTTTGACTAATCTGCTCTAATCTCCCAGGCAGCGACAGAGGTGGCAGTGGCGGCAGCTACCCGCTTTGATGTTCTGGATTCAGGAATGAAAGACACACACATAGCGCCTTATATTTAATATGCCTTAAACTGCTCAATGGCTGGACCACTTCACTCCTCCATATTGCTTGCACACTGTCCCTTCTGATATTCCTGAATTATTACTTACTAAAACCTACATCCCATCCTTTGGCTGCCCCAGACCTAGGCCTGCAGCCCTCCTAGGCCATGATCCCCGACTCCTACATGTGGGCAGTCTCTTTGTCTCTCTGTCCTACACTTCTCTGGCCTGGACTTTCTCCTCCTCCGGCATGGTTCTTTCTCCCTCATCCTGCATGCCTAAAAGTCTTGCCTCTGTCTCCCTGCCCAGCCATTGGCCGCCGCCAGCAAGTTTATTTACCAGTCAAAGCCAACTGGGGGCAGGGACCATCAGTGTCTTACATGCAGATGTGCGGATTCCTGTGTAGTTTTTGGGAACCCAATTAAGACAGTACAAGTAATAAACCAAATCCACAATACCAGCCTTCTCTCATCATCCAATTACAAAATCCCACCAATTACATCGCCCAGGCTCAATACCCCGTTCTCTCTCCAAAGTCTAATGGGACTTCATTTAGTCTTCTTAAGAAAAGGCCTTCTGGCCGGGCAGTGGTGGTGCACGCCTTTAATCCCAGAGCCTGGGAGGCAGAGGCAGGCTGTCTACCACCTGGTCTACAGAATGAGTTCCAGGACAACCAGTGCTACAAAGAGAAACCCTGTCTCGAAAATCCAAAGAAAGAAAAAAAAGAAAAAAAAGAACAGGCCTTCTGTGCACTATGTCTTCTCATTTTAACCCCTCTTACAGTTAAAAGCCCAATGGCACCAGCAGCTTGGTTCAGGATCTCTGACTTGCTAACTCTGCAGTGGTTCCTCTCCACTCTCGACCCCTCTGTTCTCCTCTCCACTGCCCCTAAGGGACCTCTCATTTCTCTAGACTTCAAGGATGCCTTCTTTTCAGTTCCTCTCAACTCCAGTCACAGGATATCTTTGCCTTCACTTGACTGACCTAGACCCCCACCATTCTACCCAACTCACTTGGATGGTCCTACCCCAGGGCCTTGGGGACACCAACTCACTTGGACGGTCCTACTCTAGGGGCTTGGGGAAACCAACTCACTTGGATGGTCCTACCCCAGGGCCTTGGGGACACCAACTCACTTGGATGGT
>NW_022196905.1:261285724-261299202 GCF_008632895.1 Mastomys coucha | reverse complement strand
GGCCTTGGGGACACCAACTCACTTGGATGGTCCTGCCCCAGGAGATTGGGGAAACCAACTCACTTGGACGGTCCTACCCCAGGGCCTTGGGGACACCAACTCACTTGAACGGTCCTGCCCCAGGTCTTTGGGAGCAGCCTACATTTACTTGGCCAGGCTCTGCTCTCTGATTTATTCTCTGTCTCTGCCTAAACCCAAGCTGATACAATATGTAGACAGATTTCTCTTTTATAGTCTGTCCCTGAAAATTGGCCAGGCTGACACCTCTATGGTATTAAACTTCTTGCCGACCGGGGACATAAAGTTCACCCTCTAAGGTCCAGCCGGCCATTCCTCAGGTTACATATCTGCACTAGCCACAAGGAAATTGTCCTAGATAGAAAACATTTAATTCAGTCACTTGTAGTCACTAGGGATGACTGGTTTCCTTCACTCTTGCCTCCCCTCTTTCTACACTCACCCCCTATATAAGGGGGCCCTTGGCCTCTCACACATACCCTTGCTTGCCCCATTCCTAAACCCTGTGTAAGCTTCACAGGACCTCCTCCAGGCCTCGGGCCTACACCTTTCAGATTTGACTTGTCCCTTCCCTGTGTCACAGAGAAGGAGGACTATACCATTGGGGTCCTGAGTTGCCAACAAGTACCTTTCTTTGCTCCTGTTGCATACTTATTGAAAAAAATTGGACCATACTATCCGAGGGTGAACACCTTGCCTAAGTGCTCTGGCTACAGCCAGACTTCTTATATGCAAATCAAAAAAGTTAACCTTCAGGTCACCTATTACTGTCTTCTCCCCCACCACTTGCCCACCCTCTGATATCCAAGGGTCTCCAAATACTACCTACCCACTTCCTGAGTTTTCCTTCTTCAGGGAGCACCGGGAGAGGACACTACACATGCCTTTCAGCCACGCCCACCTCTCAACATTTCAAATCTCCTTTTCCAATCAATCTTGGATATTCCTCATCTCACCACTGCATGGAGACCCTAGAAATACTCCCTTATCTCTCTCTCTGTCTCTCTGTCTCTCTCTCTCTCTACACACACACACACACACACACACACACACACACACACACACACACACACGAGGGAGCACCACTTCAGGCCACCTCCACTTGGTACACAGATGGCAGCTCCCTCTGACATGAAGGAGTCTGAAAAGTAGGCTATGCTGCTGTTTTGGACAGCAAGGTGGTGGAGGCGCAGCCTCTCCCAGCCTGAAACACAAACCAACACGCTGAGCTGATGGTTCTTACCCATGCCTTTCAATCCCTAAACCTTTACAGACTCTAAACAGACCCTTCCATAGTCTCCTGTCACACGCAGCCATCTGGAGGGAGCGTGGACTTAAGGACAAAGGGAGGGCAACTCAAACCAAATTGTGGCCAGGCTAAAGGCCCTACGCCCTCTATGACCATAAGAATTAACTGCTGCCAATCACACCGAGCAGACAATCCGTTGTCTCTGAGGGGAATAATCAAGCTGTCGAGGGGTCCAGAGCAGAAGCTCTCAGAGGTCTGGGTCGCACTCATACGCCCTCTTCTGGTGCGTCTGAAGACAGCTACAGTGTACTTACATATAATAAATAAATAAATCTTTAAAAAAAAAAAAAGGAGGAACTATTTAAAAAAAAATCTGGGTTATAAAGTGAGACTTCCTGTAGCTGTCTTCAGACGCACCAGAAGAGGGTGTCAGATCTCATTATGGGTAGTTGTGAGCCACTATGTGGTTGCTGGGATTTGAACTCATGACCTTCCGAGGAGCAGTCGCTGCTCTTCCCTGCTGAGCCATCTTACCAGCCCAACCCAGATTTTTATTATCATCCCCAGATGCCAGGCAAATTTTATCTTGTCTACACCTATCATTCACCCTAATAGCTAGGCTTTGTCTCACCTTACTTAAAATCTATTTATGGGCTGGAGAGATGGCTCAGCGGTTAATAGCACTGGCTATTCTTCCAGAGGTCCTGAGTTCGATTCCCAGCAACCACATGGTGGCTTACAACCATCTGTAATGGGACTGGATGCCATCTTTTGGTGTGTCTGAAGACATTAACAGTGTACTCATACATAAAATAAATAAATAAATAATTTTTTTTAAAAAAGAATTGGTTATATATATATATATATATTAAATCTATTTATAGGATATCCCTGGGGACCTATCCTTTCTAAGAGCTATTGCTGCTTCTTGTAAAATCTGTCAAACTTCTAATCCTACCTCCAGGCATCGGGATCTCTCTTTTCCTGATCTTCAAGCTGGGGGATCCCTCCATGGGATGGCCCGTGGCTAGCCTTCACCCATGTGCCCACCATTAGATGTTTAAAATGCCTTTTAGCTCTGGTAGACACATTTTTAGGATGGATGGAGGCCTCTGAGGTCACAGACAGTCTCTAGTCTTCTCAGGGAGATCATCCTGTTTTGGAGTTCCCACTTCACTTCAATCAGAATGTCCCCAAATTTAACTCTCAAATCCCTCCAACTTTAGCTTAAAGCCCTTAACATCCCATGGTATTTCCATGTTCCCTGTCATTCCCCAGTTCTCTGGTAAGATTTGATAAACCAACTGCTCTCTCTTAAAACGTCTTTATCACGGCCGGGCAGTGGTGGCGCTCACCTTTAATCCCAGCATTTGGGAGGCAGAGGCAGGTGATCTCTGTGAGTTGGAGGCTCTGATCTACAGGGTGAGTTCCAGGACAGCCATGGCTGCACAGAGAACCCTGTCTCAAGGAGACCTCCATGTCTGTCCTCTGAAATATCACCCATCACCAATTGCCTCAAACTCTTTGGAAGGACAACATAAACCCATTTGTCTCCATTTAAGGACCAGGTCTGATTTCCATAAAAGGCCATAGGCACCAGATCCAGGAACAGACCATAAAATCCAGAGCAAGACCATAAAACCCCCTCCCAAAGAACAGCCTGGGGATAACCACACACACACACACAAAAAATGGGGAAATATTTTATCTCATATACCAGTGATTAAACATTCATGACATAGGAATGCAGGCCACTGACCACCTGTGATCGCCCCCTAGAACCCACCAATGAGATTTTTTTAAAAAAGATTTATTTGTTTATTTTATGTGTATGAGTACACTGTAGCTGTACAGATGGCTGTGAGCCATCATGTGGCTGCTGGGAATTGAACTCAGGACCTCGACGCGGCCCCGCTCGCTACACCAGAAGAGGGCATCAGATTTCATCTAGGATGGTTGTGAGCCACCACGTGGTTGCTGGGATCCGAACTCAGGACCTTCGGAAGAGCAGTCAATGAGCCATCTCCCCAGCCCCCACCAATGAGATTTTAGATTGCCTAATCCTTTTTCATTTTTTTTTTTGTAGGAACGATCTTTTATTGGGGGAGGATTCATCAATCCTCTTGGTTGACACCTTTCCTCGTGGCTGCCAGCATGTTGCTCAGCTCCTCCCACTTTCTCTTGGCACGGATGTGTGTGCCCACCCTCTCCTTGATGAACTTGAGTGTGCCCTTGTCCTAGGACACTTGGAGTAACTCCATGGTGCACCGCACAAAGCTACACACCTCCCCAATCACATTCCGCACGCATAAACTTGGTGTGCTTGGTGAGGTGCCTGCAGCACCAGCTGTGTCTTAGCTTGTTGACGTTCTTCGTCACCTTCTGGCCCTTGTTGAGACCCATGACCATGGGGTAGCACAGGGCCATGGCTGCTGCTCTCCAATGGCGGCTAGGACAGGAAACTAGATTACCTAATCCTTCTATAGAGTTCTCTATAAGAAGGCCTACACACCTTTGTCTGGGGTCACCATTTTGGAGAATGGTTGACCCCCACATGCTGGACATTTCTGCAGAATAAGTGCTCTTTGTCTTTGTATACTGACAAAGTCTGGGGTCTTCAGACCCCAGTGACTTTCAGACCCTTACACTCATCCTGATCCTTTTCCTCTCCAATTAACATGGGGGACTTGGTCCTCCTCGCTCTTCCTGGTCACAATCTCCCTTTCTCTTAAATGCACAAGCTCCTTTAGGGTCATCCTTACCACCCCAACCACTGCTAAGTTCATGGCTCCCCTCAGTAGATGAATCTTTCCCAAACCCTTTATGACATCACCTCAAAACAACCCTCTCTTTTACATTTCTACCCCCATAGGACCTTTCTTTCTTCGACTTCAGACAATACTGAGGTCAACCAATACACCCCTGGTCTCAGAAGTATGAAGTATACATCTGCTGAGCCTCAGTCCGACCCCACAGGTGCCTCCCCTACCTTTCCCTTTCCATCTGCTCCTGTTCCCTCCCATTGGTAGCAGACTGTACTATGGAGATCTGAGGTTCAAAAGACTTATGCTCAACTGTTCCTTCACCTGCTTGGCAGGCTCTGGAGACTGCTCACCAGCAGGTCATCACCACAATGCCTAAATCAACTTCTAGGACTCCTGTCCCTATTCTTGCTTTCTCTCTGACCAAACTAGAGATTACTGTCCACGTTGGCCAGAGATTTATGGAGGCTCTCCTTATCAGTCCTATAGGAGACATGATGGATATTCAGTGTGGTCGTTTGAATAGGAATAGCCCCCATAGAGTCATGAGTTTGAATGTGTGGCCCCTAGGGAGTAGCACTATTAGGAGGTGTGGCCTTGTTGGAGGAAGGTGTCACTGTGGAGGCAGGCTTTAAGGCCTCATATATGCTCAAGCTATGCCCAGTGTGACACAGTCTCCTTCTGCAGCCTATGGATCAAGATGTAGAACTCTCAGCTCCTGCATGCTGCCATGCTTCCCACCATGATGATAATGGACTGAACCTCTGCAATTGTAAGCCAACCCCAAATGTTTTTCTTCATAAGGGTTGCCGTGGTCATGGTGTCTCTTCACAGCAATGAAACCCTAAGACATTCAGGAGAGCATTCTACCTTTTATGCAGAACAGGGATTTTTTATTTTTTTATTTATTTTTTTTTTGGTTTTTCGAGACAGGGTTTCTCTGTATAGCCCTGGCTGTCCTGGAACTCACTCTGTAGACCAGGCTGGCCTCGAACTCAGAAATCCTCCTGTCTCTGCCTCCCAAGTGCTGGGATTAAAGGCGTGCATCACCACTGCCTGGTTAAGAATGGGAATTTTTATCTCTGAGTTAAGGACCCATGGGATCCCAGATGGGAGATGGGCGTCACTGATAAGCTTTACTACAGCATTTACCACTACCATCCACTGGACTCATCAAAATACCAAGAGAATACACAGTAGGGACTGGTATTGGCTTAGGAGTCCCAAGACCAAACGCTCAGCATAGAGACTCATTTGCTGTGGAGATAAGGACTCAGCACTTGGCTCAGAGCAATTGATGAGCAGCTAGGAGAGGGAATCTAATGGTCAATGGGAAGGCTCTGAATGGCGGTTGTGACCTGGGAGGCACACACTAGCACCCTCCAGAGTGACCAGGAAGAGTTATTTACTAGCTGATATGTGGAGGTTAGGGTCTAAACAGGAAATGGAGTGACCATAAGGACAGAAGGTGGGACTGGTGCTGTCCACAAGAGGAGACGTTGGAGAGGCAGGAACCTTAGGGGAATGTTGGGCCACATCTTCTATTTTCTCTAGATCTACATGTTGGAAGAGTGGGGGTATGAAGGGAGCCTGGCCAGCCTGTGTGTGATAAACACGACTCCAGCAGGCCTTGTTCTTCTCCCCCATTCCCTCTGCCTTGCTAAAATCCATTAGATTACATTCCTAAAGCTAGCCACCAAGGTCTATTCCCTTATTTGGACACTTCCTTCCAGCTCTCAAATTATTGAAGTCCTGCAATCAGAAGCCCCCCTGGCTCACCTAATTGGCACACCCAATTGTATTAGTTAGGGTTTTACTGCTGTGAACAGACACCATGACCAAGGCAACTTTATAAGAACAATATTTAATTGGGGCTGGCTTACAGGTTCAGAGGTTCAGTCCATTATCATCAAGGTGGGAGCATGGCAGCATCAGGGCAGGCATGGTATAGAAGGAGCTGAGGGTTTTACGTCTTCATCTCAAGACTGCTAGGAGAAGACTGGCTTCTAGGCAGCTAGAA
This sequence comes from Mastomys coucha, assembly GCF_008632895.1. Lineage (NCBI taxonomy): Eukaryota > Metazoa > Chordata > Mammalia > Rodentia > Muridae > Mastomys > Mastomys coucha. Next base: position 261,293,153 of record NW_022196905.1, on the reverse strand, counting down.
CTAGGGTATCAAAGCCCATGCCCACAGAAACGCACCCACTCCAACAAGGCCACACCCACTCCAAGGCCACACCTCCTAATAGTGCCACTCCCTGCCCCAAGCACCTACAAACCATAACACCAATTAAAATTAAACACCTCATCCTAACAAGGGGTTTCCCCTTGAACCTTTATAAACCACCATTTGCCTATGAGTCACATCTGTCTATCCAGAGGCAGTCTTCAGTTATCTCCTCCTCCCCAAACAAATTGCCCTTCCCCTCTCCTTGGTTCCCTGCTCCTCCTTCCTTATCCTCTACTCCTGTCTTTGCCTCTTATTTTCCAAAACGAGGGCTGGTGTCTTCAGAACCTTTGCCATTCCCATCACAAGGCTTGTGGAAGCGCCACATGACACATGGTGCAGCTCCACCCCTCCCGCAGTCCTGGGTATACCAGTGGCATTGTCACTGGAACCATGGGGCTAACTACTTTCCTAACTATCCATTCTCACCAGTGGATGTCTCAGATCATCCTCACCTTTCAGGCCCAAATAGACTCACTGGCTGCCATGGTACCACACACTCAGCGGCTGTTGGATCCACTAACAGCAGGGAAGGTGACCGTGGCCTCTTCCTTGGGGAGGAATGCTGCTTTTATGTCAGCCTTTCAGGTATAGTAAAAGACAGGATCCACAACTCCAGACAGATCTCTGAAAACAAAAGAAACAGATTGATGCCTCTGGCCAGTGGATCATTGACCGACCAGTGTCGAATTGGATACCACCTTCCCTAACCTCTTTTCTCTTCCTTTCCCGAATCCTACTAATTGCAGCCTGCTTCATAAACTTCTTGTGTGTGTGTGTGTGTGTGTATAGTTTTGTTTTTTTGAGACAGGGTTTCTCTGTGTAACCCTGGCTATCCTGGAACTCACGCTGTAGACCAGGCTGGCTTCGAACTCAGAAACCCACCTGTCTCTGCCTCCCAAGTGCTGGGATTAAAGGTATGTACCACCACTGCCTGACTCTTGTGTAGATTTCTCCAATAGTAAATTCAAAGAATTGTTAACCAGACCTTTAATCAATGCTCTTATGGGAGTTTCAGCTCCCAGCTACAGGACCAGAGGCCTATGACCTGTGATCATGCCCTGGTGGTGAAGGTCAAGCCTGCCTCACAGACCTCGATGCCCCATTCAGCAGGGAGAAGTTTAATGATAACATCGATTCCCTTTCCCAACCCTGATTGTTCATCAGTGGTGATAGGGGGTGGTAATAGAGTAAAAAGCCAGGCACAATTCCAGAACTTGAAATCCCACCAGTCCGTACCCTGGAAACCTCCATCCCCCCAAACCCCTAAAATAAGCCTGCCTCCCACTCAGTTCTTGGCTGCTGCTTCTCACCCAAGCAGAGACAGTCATACTCCTGAATTTTTCCCAACAAATCTCTGTGTGGGGTTTGTTGCATTGTATGGCTTTGGGGTATTCCTTGACTCCCAACAGCCAGGAGACCTTTCCTCTCAGAGCTGTGACACTTACACAGACGGGTCTACACAGTGGGTTTCAGGGCAGCCAAGGCTATATAGTGAGACCCTGTCTCAAAACACTGCAATTAGTAGGATTCGGGAAAGGAAGAGAAAAGAGGTTAGGGAAGGTGGTATCCAATTCGACACTGGTCAGTCAGTTTTCATTTTTCTGGAGATCAAATGAGGCCTTCTGAGAAGCATAGCCATTCTGCAGCTGAGTGACACTGGTGTGTCAAATCAATGAAGGTTCATAGAAAGTGGCACAGACAAGCACCCATCAGCACTCACTGAGGGCCAGCGCTCTCCCTTGATGCTGTGTCAGCATAATGAGCTGACGGGGTTCCTAGAGGCCCAGCTCTCTGTTTGCCTGGACACTGTTGCCTGGGGATTCATTTGTAGGTAGAAGGTAGATAGGAAGGTAGGCCAAGAGGGAGGGGGTGTTGCGTAACTGTTTCCTCCCAGATTAAAACATTCCACCCTGCAGGGAAGTTCCTTAAACAGGAGAGTAAATGTCTTAGGGCTTCCATTGCTGTAAAGAGACACCAGGACCACAACAATTCTTATAAAGGAAAACATTTAATTGGGGCTGGCTAACGGTTCAGAGGGGTAGTCCATTATCATCATGGCGGGAAGCATGGCAGTGTGCAGGCAGACATGGTGCTGGAGAGGCTGCTGAAAGTTCTACATCTGGATCTGCAGGCCACAGGAAGAGAACTGAGATACACTTCCTCCAACAAGGCCACATCCCTTGTAGGGCCACTCCCTGTGGAGGCCATTTTTATTCAAACTACCACAGTAAATAACTCAGGAAGCTTCAGGAAGTTCCTGAAACAGACTAGATTCACTAGGCCCATCCATGCCAGAGTAAGCAATAGAAACTGAGAGTCCCTCTTCAGAAGAGCAGAACCAAGCTCCAAAGACTCTTAGAGCAGACTGGCAGAAACCAGCCAAGCTGCCTGGAAGAGGTTTAGACTGACCGGAAAGGACACTCTCCAATCTGTTGAGCTGCCTGCAGGCTGTGCAGTGAGCTCCAGGTTTCCAGCTTTGTGAGCTGCCGCCCATGTTGCGGTGGGCCTTGGTGATACACGTGTCTTTGAGTCATTTCTGCTCCTGTAAGAAACCCCAGTAAAACTCATTGGTTCACCAAGCTGGGCTTGCCTGATATCTGTACTTGGGTCTGTCGTGGGACCTCTAATGGATGAGTAGATCTGTGGAATATCTCCTCAGGAAGTTTTGTTACACAACAGGGCCAGACCTAAAGTGGAGAAGAGTACAGGGGGCAAATCAGAAAGGCCCATGAGCCCTGACCTGGTGCAGTGGCCTGGGGGTGGGGTCGAGGGGCTCTTATAGAGTGATTTCTGGCTCTTTAAGCACCTCCCAGGGACAGAGAAGTCTGTCCACAGTGGTACCGGAGTGCCAAGGGCTCTGTCTGCCCCCTGCTGGTCACAGGATGTAGTGCAAGCTGCTCCATAGCCTTCAGGACCCATAGTGGGCACTGTTGTCCAGAGAACACACACAGAAAGAACAGTCGCTCACAGCCGGGTCCCTGCGTTCAAGGCCAGCCTGATCTACAGAGTGAGTTTCCTGGGGAGACAGTACAGGTGCATAGGGAGCCCACAACAGACCCAAAGACAGCGACACTGAGAAGCCCTGTCTGGAAAAATAAAAACAAACAAAAAACAACAACAACTGTGGCCACCTTGTGCTGAGTGGGGATGAAAGCCAAGGGATGCCAGAGGTGAAGGTAGAGGCGGGCACCATGCCAGAGGCATCTCCTCTGGCAATATACCAAGTATGTCATTGACCCACAGGCCAAGCAATGGCTGAGTGTGTGTAAACTCATCACCTCTAACACAAGCCTGCTCACGGAGGAGACCAGTCCTTTGTGAACAGGCAAAGAGTTTGAGAGCAACAACATGATCTTCCCACAAAGGAAGGGCCTGGCGCGACCCCTCGGCTGCCCTACCTCTAAACTCTCTGGCTCTAAATACTGTCCTAAAATAAGTAACGCTCAGTAGTGACTTCAGCGCACAGATGGCCCTACAGGTGTCCCAACCTCAAACTCTTTATCACCATAAGCACCTTCCTGAGGGACCCCAAAATTCAGACCTTTACTCTGAAAGCTGGAAGGCACGTGAGCTCTCCCCAGCAGTCCTGCCCTGGGTAGGCTGTGTCAGAGCCACCCAGTACCAGCTAAGAGTTTCAGATCTATCTACTGAAAGCATTCCACTACCCAACTCTCTGCTTCTTAGCAGGTATTAAAAAAATCCCGCAGACGAACTCTTGGCTTGACCCACGAACAATAGCCACTAGTTGTGTATGGCCACTTGGGTTATGAAAAACTCCCATCCTCAGTCAAGCCACCCGCAAGCACGTGCATGACTGGTATACCTCATGTTGGAAACTACAAAGGCAAGGATGGTCTCTTCAACAGAAATGCTTCTCCAGATGCATGAGATGCTCTCACCCCATTGTTTTTCAGGTTGTTTTGTTTTTGTTGTTAGATAACATTGGTGCCTTAACTCAGTGGCCTGTATAATGTTTCACAAAAGGCTTAGAGATGCAGTTTTATGTTTTTTATAAATCTGGCAAGACTATTTCCTTTTTGCAAAAAAAAAAAAAGTGTGCACCATGAGGCGGGAGATATGGCCCGGTGACTAAGAGCAATCATTGCTCCTACAGTTCCAAACACCACTCCAGTTCCAAGGGATCCAACACCATCTTCTGACCCGCACATACATGCCCTCAGATGCACACGCATACACATAGAACTAGTCAAAGAATACTGCAGAATGACCTAGGCTGAGCTGTCATGAACACCAGGGCATGAGGCTCCCTTAGTTGTATTCTATTCTGCCATGACTGTGTCTTACCGTGTCTCAGTGACAGGAGTCAGATGTGGTTGGCAAACTCATGCTGGGCACAAAGGGGAGAGGTGTAAAAGCAAGTCAAGGGCTTTATGGAGTTCTGGCCCTTAGCAGTCTAGCCACCTTTGATAGATAGTGTATGTGTGGGGATGTTTCTAACAATTCTTGTCTTATCATACATTCTTGCTGCCGTCCCCCAGCCCCATCAAACTCAACTAGCACATGCCTACTTCCTGAAGTCTCTAGTAAAAGCAAACTTGTTCTAAGTGACTGGAGGTTGTTTGGTTTTGATGAACCTTTGGGCCCTTAGGACAAGGAGTTACTACTTATTCTAGCTAGCTCTTTAACATGGCTTAAAGTGAGCCTGTCTTCCTACGGTGGCCCCTTGACCAGGTGACTGACCTCGATCAACTAGAATGTTAGGTCTCTATTCTGGCCAGAAATCCCATTCTCTTGGACTTTTCTCTCTGTGGGCCCTCATTGCTCCTGTAGTATTTATTACCTCCTCTAAAGAGCTGACCCTGGAATCATTTAGGAACCCTGCAAACACTTCTGCCATCTCTGGCCTCTGGCAAGAATGAGGCTGTCAAGATGTCCGAGGACATTTCTGGCAAAGAGATAAACTGGTTACTTTTCTTTGGAGTCTTCCCCCCACCCCAAGACAGAGTTTCTCTGTGGAGCCTTGGATGTTCTGGAACTCACTCTGTAGATCAGGCGGGCCTTGAACTCCTGGAGATCCACCTGCCTCTGCCTCTTGAGTACTGGGACTAAAGGCGTGCACCAGCACTGCCTGTTCTTTGGAGTTTTAGCCCTAGACTGCCTATCTAATCTCCCCCACCCCTCTGTTCTCGTCACTCCTGCCTCTAATGGTGCCATGCTGCTTCCTGCAGCAACCCCAAGTGCGTGCTCCTTGGGAATATGGTGTGACCATATTCCTGGGCTCCGAGGTCCACAGTGGCTTCCCAGGCAGGCAGTGACAAGGGCTGGCAGTTCCAGTCCAGGTGACCTAGGACAAGTTTGGGCAGCCAGACACCATGCTCCATCACATGTGCCACCCTCGGGGAGAACCAACTTTATCTCCTTTATGTCCTATACCACAGAAAAATCTCACTTGAGTTATTCCCCCTTAAATCTTCTGTATAATTCCATGTTCCTGCAGAAGGGGGGGGGGAGGTACCAGGACAACCATGGGAAGGGGGAGAGGAAGGAAAGGAAGAAGAGAGTAGCCACAGGGGCCATCCTGGAGTTGGTCAGCCCGGCTACACAGTGAGACCTTGTCTCACCCCCTCCCCAATATAATTAAAAATACACTAGGTCTGAAGGGATCACATATGACCCCCAGTAGTACAAGAGGCGGAGACAGGAGGATTACTAGCCTGGGCAACTTAGATTCTGTATCAAATTAAACTAACAAAGGGCTGGGGCCTTGTCAGAGGTAGAGAAGGCTAGCCCAGTGCACATGAGACACTGGGTTCACTAGCAAGAAAAAAAAGTATGGAACATTCCAGATCTATGGACAGAGAGGCTGGGTGGAGCAGGTAGGAGCCCGTAGACTGGCTGCTGCTGCTCCTGCAGGCTCCTGTGTCCCCTAGGGCTGCCAGTCCCAGTGTCACAGGGGCTAGGACAAGGGGCTGGCTCCTGAGCTCCAAACCTCTGGCTTTGCGTATATGTACCATCTCCCCAACTCTGGTACTGGCTGAATATGTCCTCCCACCAGACAGGGTACCTATACAGGCCAGGCCCAGCCTTGAGCTCGCTTGGCTTCCTGTGTGTCCTAGCTGGGGCCAGAAAACTCCACAAATTATAATTGGCTTCTCTCTCAGTACCTGCTCAGGAGATCTGCTTAGAGGTTCCTGCTATGCCCACTAGCAGCAGCAGGGGGCAGTGTGGCTCCAGGGACACCGTAGAGGAAGTGCCTGGTCCCACAGCTTCCCTTGTCCTTACTGAGGGGTTCGGGATAGGCTCTTTCATGTGCTGTCTCCACCTGGATTATATTTGGCCCCCTAACTTTCAGGCATGGAGGCCCCACATCAGCTTTGTAGCTCTTGCTAATGAGCCTGCCCAGCTTGGTCTTCCTGCTCCATTAGCTCCAGCCCTGAGTTTTTCTTCTGACACAGGTAACCTGGCCTTGTAGGCCAGTCACCTGTCTTACTGTGATCTAACTGTAATGTGGCAACAGGGTGTGTGTGTGTGTGTGTGTGTGTGTGTGTGTGTGTGTGTGTGTGTGTGCGCGTGTGTGTAGGGGTGAATCTGTAAGCCAGTACAGGTAAGCAAACACACCGTATGTCAGGTCAGAGGTGTCTGGTAAGCCGGGTTGGCCTCCAAAGGGACACAGGTTTTTGTTTGGGGTGTGTGTGGGGGACACAGTTTCCCTGTGTAGTCCTGGCTGTCCTGGAATGCTCTCTGTAGACCAGGCTGGCCTTAAATTCACAGAGCTCCTCCTGCCTCTGCCTCTGGGTGCTGGGACTAAAGGTGTGTGCCACCACCACTTGGCTAAGGGACACAGTTTTAAGGTATTTTCCACTTTGGACCAGCTGCCTCCAGGCTGCATTTGATGGAAAAGCCCCATCACAGTGAGAGCGATCACCAGGAAAGGCTGCTGCCTCTTCACTCCCCAACTGTTGTGCTCCCAATGTGTTCCTGCTGTGGCTCATGGGAGTTGGGCTTGGGTGAGAAGCCAGGCCACCCTCCCTGGGGACAGGTGAGTCATCTTAGGCCAGATCCAGAAAGGCAGGTGAGAAGTGGATGGCTTCTTCCCAGCAGGCAGAGCCAGGGGCTGTGAGTCTGGCCTTTTGTAGAGGGGGCCTGCCTCTCTTCACAAAGGCCCCTCTCCAGTGAACCACAGGTCTCGCTGATGCACAGCTATGTGTAGTGGTGGGCCATTTCAACTTGGAGTGCCTGCCTATCCTCACCCCAGGGCCTTCCCTCCCCTGTAACCACTCTTCCTTCGTCCCCTCAGCCCCATGCTGGGGTCAAGGAAGAGAGGGAGAGAGCAGAGGTGCAGAGGGCAGGGGTGCAGGGTACAGAGGGCAGGGGTGCAGAGGGCAGAGGTGCAGAGGTGCAGAGG
>NW_022196905.1:261278625-261285143 GCF_008632895.1 Mastomys coucha | reverse complement strand
AGGGCAGGGGTGCAGAGGGCAGGGGTGTAGAGGGCAGAGGGCAGGGGTGCAGAAGGCAGAGGGCAGGGATGCAGAGGGCAGGGGTGCAGGGTGCAGAGAGGAGGGGTGCAGAAGGCAGGTACTTACCCACACCCCCAGGTTCATCTGGAATGATTCAGGTGACTGGGTGAGATGAGAGCCTTGAGTCAGGTTTGGTCTGGCAGGAGGTCAAGGAGAAGCGAGAGTGGGCCCTACAGCTGGGGACACTATGGGGTGCACAGTGGCTGCGCGCTGCTCCTGTGGCATTACCTCCCAATCTAGTTAGTGTGTTGGCCATGGCAAGGGCCATGTTCACAGGACACTGGATCTCATGGGGGCTGCATGGTCAGGAGCTGGAGGCAGCTAGAGCACCGACGGGGGAGCTGGGGCAGAGAGTATCCTGACGTGGTTATGTTTTCTTAATAGAAGAGTTTATTCGGGGCTTAGAGTCCATGAAGAGTCCATCAACAAACATCATGGCAGGGAGCAGGGCACCAGGCCGGGCACTGGAGCAGCAGCTGAGAGCCAAGGCACAGCTGGGGTTGAGAGAGGAGAGAACTTGTTCACCAAAGTAGGAGCCAGGTAGGAAGGCTGGGGGTCAGGCACGATCCCTCCCTGTCTTACTGTCCTTTCTAGTCCAGCTGCTCTGAAAGCAAAGAACAGGGGTGTGCACAGGGGCCCTGAGCCAAGCTAGATAGCCCCGTGCCCACTCTCTTCTGAACTAGGATTGTTCTCTTTCAGTCAATACTAAGAGGGTTGGTGACAAATTTGGGAGCGAAGAATCTGAAACAGCCAAATAAATCACATTAATGACCATTCAGATAGAATCAGTCAATGGAATCGAACCCATTTAGCCGACGAGATGTCGCTGCCTCTCCCTACCCCCAGTTCGGGTGCTTTCCAGCTGGCCTCCTCCAAGGATTCCTGGGATGGTCTCACAGTTTGGAGAGAGGGGGGCCACCTGTGTGCCCTTTTTAGCCACAGAGTTCAGGAGAAAGGCTGAATCTGTGAGGACGATGGGGACATTGCATCCCAGGGTCCAACTCCTGTGGCTGTTTTGCACAATTAGACATGGGCCAGCAGATTCCAGGAAAGGGGTTCACACAGAGCAACACGGGAGCCTCCAGCCAGGTTCAGAGTTCCAGGTTGAGCTGGGTGTGGCCATGAGATCACAGAAACAGGCCAAAGATGTCGCTGGTGCTGGGGTCTGGTGAGGAAATCCACTGGACCACATCTGGGCCTATATGGCACCTCTGGAAGGAATGCCAGTGCACACACCTGCCTGAGCTGCCCACTCCTTAATATGTGGCCTTGCCCACGTTAGATAGTTGTTAGGCATACCACCCACCTGCAGGCCTCCTCCCACAGACATGTCACTTTTCTCTCTGAGGCTCTGTATCCAGACCCTCCATACAGGTGGAATGTTCTGGACCCCTCCCTCGGTCCTTGCCCTGTGTCAGCCTCCGGGCTACTCTCCTTGGTCAATGTTTGCCTCTTGCTCTCCTGTGGGCAGCTGACCTTTCTAGGCTTGGCTTTGCCACAGGTAGTGTCTGGTTAGGGTTTCTGCTGCTGTGAGAGATGCCATGACAGCATCAGCTCTACAGGAAAGCCCTTAACTGGGGCTGGTTTACAGCTCTGAGGTTTAGTCAACTGTCCTCATGGTGAGAAGCATGACAGCATACAGGCAGACATGGTGCTGGAGAGGCAGTTCTACATCTGGATTGGAAGGTAGCAGGAAGAGAGGGAGCCGTGCGTGGGGCCTGGCTTGAGCTTCTGAAACCTCAAAGTCCACCCCCAGACACACAAGGCCACACTTCCAATAATGCCACTCCCGATGAGTCTATGGTAGCCATTTTTATTCAAACTCCTACACCTGGCTATGGGTTCTAGTATCCCAGGCTCTCCCAAAGCACTGATCTCCTTCCCCAAGGGGACACTAGAGTGACTAAGGGATGCTAACTCACTAGAGTCCTCCTGCCATGCCTGACTTCTCATTGCTGCTACAAGCAGTGCCAGACCAGAGCCTCACCACAAGGCTCAGTGTTAGCCAAGGTCATCTTGTGGGCAAGGATGAGGCACTGGCTTTTAGTGGGCTGTGTACCCAGCCAGGATCCAGACTTGGCACCTTTGTGTTCTGTGGTCACATCCTCTCCCAAGACTGTGCCACAGCCCTGCCGTCTCCCTGATCTCTACTTCGGTCCCTTGAGTTGGTACTGCACATCAGACGGAAGCTTTGCAGTGGCCCGCCTACTGAGTCTCTGTATCTGGTGGGCTTGTGCTTTGGGTGAATGGCTGTGTGCCCTACAGAGTTGGGGGTGTCCCAAGAAAGAGAGTCTCACACAGACAGGAACCCCGCAAGGGATTCCCTCCTCAGGGTGTTCCACACAGGGTACTCCTACAAACACCCCAGTTAGGACTTCTGCCAGGCACCTGCCAACTTCCACAATACTTTAGGACAGGGTGTGCCTATGGTTGGAACAGTCCCGATGATGGCTGCAGCATGGGGGTGGGGACCTGCAGGCCAGGATTCTCTCCATGCCCCTCACATGTCCTGTCCTAATGATGCAATCTGTGCAAAATGCAGGTCTCTACTAAAACAGTCAGGTGGGATGGGGGAGTCTTGTTGGGCACACTCCTCAAAACCACCGCTGGCCTCCCAGACTTAAGTCACAGAAGCCCTGAGCTTCTGCTTCTAGCTTGAGAGAGAATTTAGACCTGAAGGGAACATGCTTGTTCAAAGTGCACTCAGGAGAGGTGATAGGGACAGCCATAGGACTGTTCAGTCACTGGGGGATAGTCTCTGCCTGTGTCTAGGCCACCACTGTAGCAAGGACAAGGGGTGTCTTAAATGCGCCCCTGGAAAAAGACCATTTGATTTGGATGTTAATAGGGTCAAAAGAGGTGACAGTGGCTGAGGCCAGGACCTGGCATCATCCCTCACACCACCACCCGGAGTGAGTGGAACAAAGGTTGATTTGGGTGTAGATCATGTACCACTTGATGCTTAGTGGGAGAACTGATGTGGAAATGTGGCCCTTGAGCCGGGAGGCCTTAAGACAGTGTGCTCTCATCTGTGCCCTGGAAAAGAATACCTTTACTTCTTGTGCCAAACAAAACAAATGGACAGACACTTGAGAGGTTGAGGCAGGAGGACAGAGAGTTCAAGCCCAGCCTGGGCTACATAGTGAGACCCTTTCTCAGAAAACAGAAGTGCCGGGCAGTGGTGGCGCACGCCTTTAATTCCAGTGCTTGGGAGGCAGAAGCAGGTGGATTTCTGAGTTCGAGGCCAGTCTGGTCTACAGAGTGAGTTCCAGGACAGCCAGGGCTACACAGAGAAACCCTGTCTTGAAAAGCCAAAAAAAAAAAAAAAAAGAGAAAAACTAGAAGCAAACCAAAACATAAAAGAGACATTTTAAGAAGTGCATCAAGACAGCAGAAGGGCACCCGTAAAAGTCAGGTCTGTTCCGAGGATCCATTCCGTGAACAACTGAGAGCTCAGTTAAGGGAAGATACGGTCGGCTTTATGCTAAATATGCAATTAGAAAACTTAAAGGCACTTGTAAGAGAACATAAGCTTAATTTATAGTTTCTAAATAAGCCGAGAGGGAAAAAATGCAGAGATGAATGCAACAAAAGAACAAGGAAGACCAATGGGCAGCCAGCGCACAAGACACGTGGTCTACAGAAGCCCAATGGGCAGCCAGCGCACAAGACACGTGGTCTACAGAAGTTCAATGGGCAGCCAGCGCACAAGACACATGGTCTACATTCATAGGTAATCACATCAGACGGGTTAATCTTATCATATTGAGTTAAAACCACAAAACTGTTGCTGAATGCAGCCATGCAGGAAGTGGGGGAGAGACTTACAAAGATGGACAAAGTGGATGTCGGACCAGCAGTACAGTGGATGGAGGAGTTCGTGACACCCATCCAAACATGCTTCAGTCCACGAGGGCCAGGATTGCAGCGCTGCCAAACGGCTGAGAAAAAGCCTTGCAGACGCTATGGTGGCCACTCTGTGAGGTCAGGCCATTAGGATTAAGCTTAGTTAGACACTGGCACTGCTGTCCTGCAGGTTCATTGCCAACCAGACAGAACGTGTTCTCTTAGAGCAGAGGACCTGGTCTCAGAGTCCTGGAAGCCAGAAGTAAGTTTGAAAGGCACAAGCTCAGCTTGGGCTCTCAGGAGGAGCGCTGAACACATCTAGAAGGTTGGGCCCACAGATCAGTCACCCAAACACTTCCTGCAGGATTGAGGAAGGTACACGGGACACCTGGACAGACAGAGAAGCCTGTGCCGCCTCATGCTCGAAAATCTGAAAACCGCATGAGACCCATACATGCTCAAGTTTATTTCTATGTAAGCCATTAACCCTTAGAATATGGAATCTGGAGTTCAGCTGTCTCGGAGGCACAGAGACACCTGGTATGTGACACCCAGCAGGGTCTGGGGTTGTTTCCAGAGCCAACATACTGTAGTTCCCAGCATGGCTTGCAAAGCTTCTCACCGAGTGGGGTCCGGGACCAGATGGAGCCCCAGGCGTTCAGCTCAGCTTTCTTTGGGAATGAGTGTGCAGGAAACAAAAACACTAAAACAAAACCCAAACCACACTGCTTTTCAGAGCCTTCCAGGTTTTAGGATTGGAAATAGAGCCCTGCAGAGTCACAGTCAGATCTGACAGGGAGCTCTGTCCCCACACACCCTTATACCTGTGGTCCTGTATAGCCAATGGTTCCAGGAGCAGGGGGGCCTGCAACAGGAAGTCCCCAAGAGAGACTGGATCCAAAGAGTACAATGTTAATGGTGAGCAGAGGCCAGTGCTTGCTCAGTGAGTGTCCTGGATGGGTCCTGGGGAAGGGGGTGAGGGGGTGGGCAGGAGGAGGGAGCCTCAGGGTTTTATTTTCTTGGAATTTTTAGCAATTCCTTGGAGAAGGAAAGAGCGATAAGGGAGGAAACAGAATTCTGGACAGTTCAGAAAATAATCCAGAGGGACCCAGGCTGGGAGGCTTGGGGACGAACGCAAGCCACCCAAGAGAACCCCAGTAATAAATTTAAAAATGAAAGACAAAACCCTCTCACCCAGGGTCCACCAAAGGCTGCTGACACCTGAGGTCAAATCTCTCCAAAGACAGGAACCACCCAGAGGAAAGTATGAGAGGTGGGTTCCAGGATGCGCCCGTGCAGGGTCAGATTTACCCAAGTTAACCTATAAATTCTGCAACTCTAATAACAATCCTAGAGAAGTTTTTGTGTAGAGAAGCTTTATTAGAAATAAGTTCAGGGCTGCAAAGAAAAGAGACCACTACTCCAACAGAATTGTCTGGACAGAGCAAACCTGAATCTTGGTCAAGAGCGTGTCTTTGTAAGAGTGAGCTAAGACAACAAACGATGGCCTTTTCCATGGTGGCTGGGTCTGACCTCACAGGCTTATTCAACCAGCTAGTCTTAAAGAGTAATTTTATTATTTTATGTTCTGGGTATTTTGCCTGCATGTAAGTATAAGTACTACAAACATGTCTGGTGCCCACAGAGGTCAGAAGAGGGCATCTGATACCCTGGAACTGGAGTTATAGGTGCTTGTGAGCCATCACGTGGATGCTGGGAACTGAAGCTGGGTGCTATGTAAGAACAAATGCTCTTAACTGCACCCATCTCTCCAGCCCCAAATTATATACTTAATTAGCTTACAAAGTAGTGGGTTTCCATAGGGGAACATTTTAAAAATTATATATGCTTTATATCCATCTATTCATATACACATATATACCTATGTATATGTGTATATTTATTTATTTATCCAAACAATGAATCTATGAAGTTTCTAATTGGAACAAACCCAACTACATCTATACTACAAAAACCCATGATTATAAATAGGAACAAACAAGCAGAATAAATACCTAGGTTACAATGACAATTCTTTTAAAGATTTATTTATTATATGTAAGTACACTGTAGCTGTCTTCAGACACACCAAGAGAGGGCGTCAGATCTCATTACGGATGGTTGTGAGCCACCATGTGGTTGCTGGGATTTGAACTCAGGACCTTTAGAAGAGCAGTCAGTGCTCTTAATAGCTGAGCCATCTCTCCAGCCCCTACAATGAAAATTTAAAGGAATACTATCTATCTGTTATCTATCTATCTATCTATCTATCTATCTATCTATCTATCTATCTATCTGTATATAATGGAACACACACACACACACACACACACACACACACGTTTGTTTAAGACAAAGTCTATGTCCTGGCTGTTCTGAAACTTGAAGGCTAGCTTCCAACTAACAGAGATCCTTCTGCCTTTGCTCCCACCCCACCCCAGTGCTGGATTTAAAGGAGTACACCACCGCTGCTGCCGCTGCCACCACCACCACCACCGAGCACCACAGCCGCCAAAGTTTAGCTTTGTTTTCATATCTTTAATTTTAAGGTACAATAAACTCAGGATTATTTTTCCCTTTCTTTCCTCTCCCTGTCTTTTTTTTTTTTTTTT